>NC_061864.1:8144850-8415410 GCF_907164915.1 Impatiens glandulifera | reverse complement strand
TCCTCAATGTCCTTATTTGGTTCCTTACATTTCTTTTAACTCCAAAGCCAGTTTTCCACCCCTTCACCTCACCTTCATACGTCTCCATGTGTCTCATGCAAAAATGCCGCAGTCAGTGTAATTCTTTGAATCCTGCCATGGCAATTTCAGACATATCTTTTCCAAACCGCCATACTTTTTAGCAAGAACGGGGTCTACGTCGTTCATATATTGTTGAATGTAGTCATCCTGATACATCATTACAAACAACATTATGTAATGTATTTAGTGCTACTAGAATTCCCAAAATTGAACTGTTTAAATTTTAATTGTAGTGTCATACCAAGATTTGTGCATTCTTATATCTTCTTTCGAAGGGCGATTGCATAGGTGACTCGCCGGTTATCAATTACTTGAAATTGCCTTTGTATGAAGTTATAGCAAACAAGGTAGAAATGTCTGTCATCAATGATTGGGAAAAACAACTGTGGATAGAATTAGAAAAGATTAGATTTGAACTGAGTGGTAAATGATATTATAAGGTATGACAGCCACAGATGTACTTACGAGGTCCACTTCCCAGAGGTCCATTTTTGAAATTTGGAAAGCACGACCTTCTAGACAGAACCTGTCATTGAATTTTTCCTCGCGTAGTTATCCCACCTTCACGAAAAATCTGTTTACAGCAGTCTTTAGTCTCACAAGAATACATAATTGATAAATAACAGTGCTAGTACAACTTACGGTGAGCACGGTTGTGTAGAAAATCTTCTTGTAACGAGATTTGACATTTTTCCTACAAAGGTTGTGCAAAATGTATGACCAAACATCAATAATCATACTGTCTACCCAGGTTTCATTAGCCATTGTGAGCATGTCCCCGCGCGTCACGTGTAGACATAGGTGTTCCGCAATAAATAACATTTCACTGCATGGAAACAGCAAAACATTTTTCAAGATGGTGTGCAATTCCTATTTTTTATGAATAATTAAGCATTTGCAGCAAACATTACCTTGGATCAAGTCCTCCAGCAAATACGAAACCCACAAAAATCTTCTGAAAGTTTGTTAGTTTCTTGTCATCCCTAAACATTTTATTGAATTGTGGTGTTTTCAAAGCTGTAGGCAAGTCCAATGCTTTAAACCCATTCTGTCGTTCGCATGTTTGGACGAGAAGAGCCAGTTTGAAGTGGCGGTAGTACACTGGAGATGCCTTCTTCCGGTTCATTCTTTACTATCTCCAAAGATAAGGCGGTGTGAAATGGCGTTAGTAGACTGGAGATGCCTTCTTCAGGTTCATTCTTACTGTCTCCAATGACGAGGCGGTTTGAAGTGGCTGTGGTAGACTGGAGATGCATTCTTCAGGTTCCTTTTTAACTATCGCCAAAGAAGGGGAGTTTTTGTTGGTTTCTGTTTGATGACATCGGTTAACCAATCAGTTTTCAAATTTCGTGGGCTTTCTTTGGACATTTAAGGCCTTTGAAGGTCCTGCTTCCTCTTTTTTTTGGATAATTAGGGTAGGAGGCAAGGCTGGGGTGGTTGTAGTGCTGGGGTTCGTGTTGGTTGCTGTTTTGGGAGTAATTGGGTTGGCTTTGGGTTTGGCTTGTGCCATTGGAGGGGGTTGTGGTTTTGAGTGGAGGAATGGGGGTTTGCTTTGGGCTTGTCTTGTGCCATTGGAGGGGGTGTGGTTTTGAGTGGAGGAATGGGGGTTTTGGGCTTGTCTTGTGCCAATGTAGGGGGTGTGGTTTTGAGTGGAGGAATGGGGTTTAGTTTAGGCTTGTCTTGTGCCAATGGAGGGGGTGTGGTTTTGAGTGGAGGAATGGGGTTGGCTTTGGCTTGTGCCATTGGAGGGGTTGTGGTTATGATTGGAGGAATGGGGTTGGCTTTGGCTTGTGCCATTGGAGGGGGTGTGGTTTTGAGTGGAGGAATGGGGTTTGTTTTGGGCTTGGCTTGTGCCAATGGAGGGGGTGTGGTTTTGAGTGGAGGAATGGGGTTGGCTTTGGCTTGTGCCACTGGAGGGGGGTGGGGTTATGATTGGAGGAAGGGGGTTGGCGTTGGCTTGTGCCAATGGAGGGGGTGTGGTTTTGAGTGGAGGAATGGGGTTGGCTTTGGCTTGTGCCACTGGAGGGGGTGGGGTTATGATTGGAGGAAGGGGGTTGGCGTTGGCTTGTGCCATTGGAGGGGGTGTGGTTTTGAGTGGAGGAATGGGGTTGGCTTTGGCTTGTGCCACTGGAGTGGGTGTGGTTATGATTGGAGGAAGGGGGTTGGCGTTGGCTTGTGCCATTGGAGGGGGTGGGGCTGGGGTTTGGGTAACTGTTTTGAGTGGAAGGGGGTTCTTGTGGGATTGGGGTGTTGGTGTGAGGGTGGGTTGTGTGTGGTCTAGGGTGTTTAGAGGATGGGTGTTGGATTTGGCTTGGTTGTCTGCGTTGATATTTTTTGGATGTTGGGAGAAAGTGTGCTCTTGTTGGATGGGGGCCGTTGGTGGGTGGTTGGCTTTTGTCTTCGTTTCGGTGGAGGGGGTGAATGTGTTCTTGTTCGATGGGGCCGTTGGATTGGTGTTGGCAGGGTTGTTGGTAGGAAGGGTGTTGCCTTTCGCTTGGGTGGTGGCTTCCGTGTGGGGGTTAATGCCACTTCCTCTGGGCTGCTGCTTTTTGTTTTGGTCCAGACTCCGCTGTAAGCCTTCCCTCAGGATTGCATTGGAGTTTAGCACCGTGGCCAAGGGCTCAAACGCAGACTGTACAAGTTCCATGGCGTTTATCTGGTGCATCTCATTCAGATATTTAGCCCTTGTGCCAATTCTTCGGCAGCGGCAGCAACCTTCCTCAAACATGACGCCAGGTTTTGTGTAATTGGAGCATGCTCAGTTGGATGGTCATCTCCAGTTTGTGGTGGTGTTGGCTGCACATTTTGTTGCATCGGTGGTTGCTCATTCGGCATGGCTATGCGAGCAACCACCCTACCATGTCCAAACCCCCCCTGTGCAGCCTCATACTCAACCCTTTCGTACATCTTCTTCTCGTCCCAGCATCCTAGAATAGGAAAACTCCTTGAGATCTTACTGTTTACCTTGAACTCAACCACACGGTCCAAGTAGCACAACTGATACATTAGCATGAACAAATATATGTTACGTTCAAAGTCATCAAAAAATTATGAATGGACAACCTCCAGCAAATAGATTTCTACACTCACCAAAAGAAAGGTTAATGGTCCATGGAAATAGGATGTCTTCTTTGCTTTCCACTTATAAACACTGTCGACTAGCCCGTCTAACGTGAACTTGCACCAGTTGTAGTCTTTGATTTTAGATACATCCTGGAGGGATTTCAGTACTTTGAATCTGAAAATAAAAAGTAGTGACTCAAGCCATGTAAAATGATATTGAAGTTCTAAATGAGATCACAGAATTAATGCTAGGTTCTTTGGGTTTACCTGCACTGTGGATTTTGGGATGTCCACAAAAAACTGGATACAACAAACACCACGAAGTCCATCTTGAAGTTACTGTCTCCTTCTGTGTTCTGTAGAATTTTGTCAGGCATGTGGTAGGTTGAAGGACCTCCACTGTTCTCGAATCCCCATCTCCTTCTCCACGCCGTGAGATGTTCCTTGTACACCTTGTCGTCCGTGTGATTTCCTAAACACTCTGCCACAACTAATTCACCTCTGGGTATGTTCAATACACATTGAACATCCTCTTCATCAATCTGCATCTCCTCTCCACTGTGTAGGACGATGCTCCTCCTTCTGGGATTGAATAGACTCACAATGCACCGTGAGAATTGAAGTGGGCATTTTGATATGCCAAGTGACAGAAGGGAACCAAATCCGATGTCCTTCACAGCCTGCTTCTGTTCTTCAGATAACCTGTTAATCAGGTGATGAAGGCCCGATGGAGAGGTTTTGCTCTTGAAATCGACATCAGGGTCACGAGTCCTTCTTCTTTTCTTCTGAACCTGGTTCTCACTAAGTGCTTCATTCGCCGCGTTGGCCAGAATATCCAGTGGTGTCGTGGGCGTGCCTGATGCATCGGGTTTTCGTTTCCTTTGTTGAACACTACATTATCATTAGCAAATTGGATTACTTACCTAATCCAAATAGAGTCAAATTTTAACAATTGTAACATTCGCGTAATTACCTTAGTGTGTTCACTTCAGTCGTGGATTCAGTATATGGAACTATTTGCATATCGGAATCCTGATTCTGAGATGTTAAAGTCACATTTAGATTCTAACGACCTAAACTAAGAAAACGAAATAGACACAAGCATGCAACCGTAAATACTTCTTACCATTTTCGCTGGAGCCGAAGATACTAACCGGAAGACAAATGGGTTCGTAGTCGAAATGCCGGAGACGACAGCGCTAGGTCAGATGGTAGAATAACCTGGGTGTCTTACGGCCGAATTCGGGCTTCAGATGTTTTACAGTTTTACTATGCAAAGTGCACTCTTAGTGTGAATGTATTTTCATGAGGCCGTATCGGTTTTCACAAACATGAATAAGGAGTTTCTCATGAACTTCGTACGAGTCGAAGCGATATTCGCTTTTGTAGTGTGAAAGGTAATTATGCATTATGAAAAGTAACATACGACAATAGACGAGGATGTATTCGTGCAGAACTCCGCACTGTACGAATATATCTTCGCTTAGTACATGTCTTTCATGTTTCACATTATTTGAAAAAAAATTCCCACAAAAGAAACAACTATTTGATTCTCAATGCTGAATAAGCGAACAAATCTTCGATCTGCCAATCTAACAGATCGTATCCAATCTAAAGGAATGACGTTTGATTCGATGGTAGCGATTCACTGACCGGCGTCACAAAGTCTGAGACTTTGTGACAGTTGACTTGACATGTGGTAATTTTGTTGGCGCTTCATTGTACTAATTTCCTTTTTAATTGAGCTGTCAATTAAATTTTTTTATAATTTTTTTTGGAATATAAATGACATTGTATATATTTTACTTTGACGCTCATGTAATAAATATAAGGTTTGTTATATATGAATAATTTAATATTTCATATAATGTTAATTATAGTAAATGTAATATTTTAATTTATGACCGTAGTCTTCAGCATTTTTTAATATAAATTTTTGATTCCTATAATGAGTGTAACAAGATAAGATCAAACATCACCTAAACTTTTTCATTAACAATATATAAATTATGATTGATGTTCCCTATCTAAAATAATGAAGACTGGTCCGATTCGATGTATAATGGTTAGTTTAAGATATGATGTAACGTACAAAAATATGTCGGCAATGAATTATAAAAAAAAATGAAATGTGATCCAGGGGATAGAAATTGAGAAATGGTTTGTAGCGAAGATTTATTCGCGTTAGTGTGTTTGCCACCCACATTCATTCATAATTTAGGTATTCACATACAAGCTTTGTTGTACTTACATCAGGTGTAAAGGGTATTCTCATGTAGGGGTTGTGTGTTTCACATGTAAGTCAACCTAGAATCCATTCAAGCGAATATTTATTCGCTTCAGATTAGTTTCTCATAATTTGCAAGTTTCACTGAACACGGATATATGTTCGCTTCTTTTCTTGTATAATTAGATGATTGCATGTGTTTAAAAATAGAAAAATGTTGTGCAATTGGAAACTGTATTAAAATATACTATTTCTTACTTTTTGTGATGTGACAACAATACTGCACACTGTTCCGATTTGACATGTCATGACATGCATAATACTTTTACTGAATCCATAGATATGAAATGATTTCTTTATAGGGTTTTATACAAAAACACACCTCTTTTTCAATGATGACATCTAATTTCTGCACGATGTGACAAAACAAAGGATTAATGTTAATATTAAAAGAATAATATTAACAAATATTAAAAATAATTAAACTTAAATTAAAAATAATAAAAGCTTAATAATTAAACTTTAATTAAAACTTAATAAAAAGAATTAATGTTAATATTAAAAGAATAAGATTAAAAAATGTTACAAATAAATTTAAATAATTACTATACATATAAAACCAGTTCAACCAAACACCCTTATAATTTTACTATTGGGATAAATATACTTTTATAATTATATTGAAATAATTATAACAGTGTACTACTGTCTACCAAACACATCCTACGTATTATATTGAATATAATTTTATAATTATTCATGAAAATGTGTTTATTCATGTTGAAATAATTTATTATCTAATATAATGTGAATGACAATATTGAATAATGTATTATTTTTAATATTATTAAGTGTTATTACATTTTCGTGAATGAAATTACTTTTTCATGATGTGACAAAGTGACTACACACTGTTCGGATTTGATATTTCATCACGGGAAATTTACTTTTTCTGAATCAATAGATCTAAATAATTTATGAAGAAAACAGATTTTCTTTTTGCTATAAATGTAGGGATTACATGAACAATCTTCGTCGGCAGCATGAAATATCTATTGAGCGTTTTTGTTGAGAGTGTGTGTTTTTTTCATATAGTTTGTTGGGATGTATCATTTGGGAGATTCTCTGTGATGGAAAACTTGTACAATCAAGATCAAGTGGTGGAAAACATCTTCAGTGTACACGAATGCTTGGTAACTCAAGTAGAAACTACCGATCAAATGAAGATCATTCGTGTACACTGCTGTGGTTGCTTCCCTAGGATGTATCATTTGGGAGATTCCCTGGGATGGAAAACATCTCAAGAGATAACTCAACAGGTGTAGGACCCCAGTTATGCGTGAGAGATCCGCTGTGGTTGCTTCAATGGAGATGCCTTGAAGCTGGAGATGCAGATGAATATTGTTAAAATGTACAAATGTTTATGAAACGGGGAAATGTTTATGAAACTTGTAATGAAAATTTGTACGTCGAATGATAATATTTATTTGTTATTTATATTTTCATGCAAATGTCATTAAACATTAATAAAATAACGAAATTGTTAAAAATAATAAAGTATTATCATATCATTGCCATAATTTTAAATGTAAGTTTTGGTCCGATTCGATGTGTAATGATTATAAATAAAAATTATATGTGATTAACGGAAAGAAATTGGAAAATGGTTTGTAGCGAAGATTTATTCGCGGCGTGTAATTTCCTCCCACATTCGTTCATCATTTTGGTCTTCACATACAAGCGTTGGTGTACTTACATCAGGTGTAAAGGGTATTCTCATGTAGGGGTTGTGCGTTTCACATGTAAGTCAACCTAGAATTCATTCAAGCGAATATTTATTCGCTTCAAATTAGTTATGCACACGAATATATGTTCGCTTCTTTTCAAATATAATTAGATGAAGTCATGTGCTTAAAAATTGAAAAATAAACATAATTTGCAAATTCATTAAAATACAATATTTATTAATTTTTTTGATGTGACAACAATACTGCACACTGTTCCGATTTGATATGTCATTACAGGCTACATACAGTAATCCATAGATATGAAATGATTTCTTTATAGGGTTTTATACGAAAACACACTTCTTTTCTTTTTTGAATGATGAAAGATATTTTCAATACATTACCGTTGAATGTGGTCGACCTGAAATATGAAGATCAAGCGAATATTATGTCGTTTCGTAACAATGTTTTGTTTAATATAGAAACTTACAGGCGAATGATTCTTCGTTTTCCAATTCATTACAGTATGACATGAAAGTGTCAACAATAATATGTAACTTCAAAGATTGGATGCGACATCATCTTCGTTTTTAAGGGTTTTACAGGCGAAGAAATGTCCGTTCGATTTACTGAATAGATATGGTGTAAGGAAGCGAGCAACCAATCGATTGATCAATCGAAGGGGTTTACATGAACAGATCAGTTGTTGTACATTATACTTTGAATTGATCATGACATCCAAATTGCAATCAAAGAATGAATCAAAGCTAACGACAATGAGTCGATTTATATCACTACAGAATGTAAAATATAACTTCAGACTATAATCAAACATAACTTCATAATATTGATGAATACACAAAAACATTCCATAATCCGTTTACATAAGTACTGCACAGATTAACCAAAATAGAGATGTTCAACAATACAAATGAAGCTCTAGTCTGATTCATGAGAGGATGACTCGTCTATCGGTCCTGTCAGCGACACGACCTCATGTTCGATGACGGGTGGAATGTATAGCTGAATGGCTTCGTTCACAGCATTGATCCATCGGTTGGGGATGAAAACCGTCAAAGAATTTTCAATTATTGATGCGTACTCTAAGTAAAGATGTTGAGGAGTAAACATGAAGTCCTCCGGAGGATTGTCTCCATTTGAAGGTAGGGGATTCCGTAGGCCAAATTGTCTGTATATGACACTTGTGCAGTAGGAGGTAGTTCCCTGAAGGCCCAACAAAATGATGAATGGAGAACCCCTCATCTCGTACATCATTTCAGTAAACAGATACCACGGAACAATGAACCTAATTGGGTGAATATCCGAAATAAAATTCGGAGGCACGAGTCCATTGACCCTTTGCACTTGTAGATTGGCAAAGGAAGTGTAGGGAATTGAAGGACGGGGCAACCAATGCAACTTGTCTAACAACCAGAGGTATAGAACCAAAGGTGATCCACGGCGAGAATAGTTGTTTTCCTCGGGAACAAATTCGTTAAGACCAAGTAATGTCTCAGCAAGTACCAGGCTAGCCAGGTTTGGGGCGTTTCCCATCAGTGCAGGAACTACACGCAGGAGCCTTTCCGAAGGCCGGCGTCCTGCAGCCGGACATAAAAAAAATGAGCCAGAACCACAAGCATGATCAGTTTGCTTTGTGTGTGGCTGATGGTCCTCTCAGCTCCCTGGACACGCCAAATGTACTCGTCTATGTTTGTCATATTCAGAAATCCATGTTGGAGGGTAAACAAGAGAGCATCAAGCATTGTACATCCATAGAAGCTGTCGCAAATGTGGACGGCCATATGAGGATCTTGATGGACAGGCAAGATCATGAGTGCATTTGTACCACACCTAAGGATTGAAGCAAAGTCCTCTAGCGTCGGGCATATGTGCATTTCCCCAATAACAAAAGAACGAGAGTCCGTATCCCATCTGCTTTGCATGTGGGCCATCAGTCCGTCGTTAACGTTTATTCGTAATAGAGGAAGAATCTCATCTACATGATAGACACTAAAAGGGACAGGGTCATCGTTGATCAGACTTAAGTATCGCTCCAGTTGTTGCTGCGATAAAACCAGCATGTCTGGGTCCATCTCTACATCCATCTTATGAGTTTTACGCTTAAGGAAAGACAACGGTAGATAGAGATTCGGGAAGGAGTAAGAGTGTAATGTGAGAGTGAGAGTGAGAGTGAGGGTATGAGAGTGATGATCTTGATACAGCAGTAGTTGAAGTTAATAAATGAGTTTTCATTCTTGAATTGAAATCAATACATACCACAGGTGGTTGCATTACATGTTGCGAGGATATCTTCGTTTATGAATTGGCAAACATATAGTGAAGAAGACATCTTCGTCTCGGATATTAAAAATATGGATTGCACCAAAAATTAACATAAGAAGATATCTTCGTTTATGATTTACAAAATGTATAGTTGCGAGGATATCTTCGTTTATGAATTTAAAAACATATAGTGAAGAAGATATCTTCGTCTCGGATTTCCAAAATATGGATTTCACCAAAAATTACCATAAGAAGATATCTTCGTTTAAGAATTTCAAAATTTTCAGTGAAGAAGATATTACGGTTGCAAGTTTTTCAGTTTCATGATGTTGACAATATATCTTCGTTTAAGAATATTAAAACACACAGTTAAGAAAATGTACTCGTTTATGATTTTAAAAAAATCGGTACAAGAAGACACATCAAACATCAATACATTATAACTCCATACATTAACATCTGAATTGCAGTCCATACATTAAGATCTGAATTGCATTATAAGTTATAATTCACTATCAAACATCCATACATTAAAAAATGTGAATTGACCTGTGTAAACATAAGAATTACTGTACAAGTATAATTCCGTATAAGACATACAAATCCCTAATATCTTGATCTAATTGCAGTCTTTAACTTGAACCTATTGACATTGTGCTCAGACATAAGAATTCTGTATAAATATTTAATCCTCAACGTACTCAAAGCTTCTTCGGCCTTCAAAAGAACAAGAGAAAGTATAAGAACATCTAAAATTGTTCAATGTCATCTACTAAAAATTAGATATGGTATAACACTTACATTATTTTCGTTGATGTCAATAGACCAATTCTTCGTCGTTCCTCTATATGTTTCCATATGTCTCATTAAGTATACACCACAGTCTGTCTTGTTTGTTTTGTCTTGCCAGTCCAGCTTTGGTGCCGTTATCCTGTATTTTTTAACCTTGGCAGCCATTCTGTCCATGCCTTGACTTAACAAGAAGTTCACAAAACAATCGAGTTGTTTACTCAAAGTGACATACTTGTCCAAAATTTTCATTCCATGAGGACGGCCGGAGTTGTCTATTACAACGATTTTGGAGTCCTTAATATTCACACAAACAAGGAAGAAATGTCGGGAAACGACAACGGGTAGGAATATCTGCAAAAAGAACACAAACATTTAATACATTATTGCATATTATTTACTTGGAATTGAGGGATATGTACAGACCACGTCAGCGAAGATGAGGTCTTCTTTTGTGACTTGGTAGTTTCTCATGTCTTCTTCAATGGATTGGGAAAATAACGTGGCATCATGCTGCATATTAACCTGCAAAATAATGGCAGAGCATCAAAGTCATGAACATCAAACAATACATAGCAAAAAAAAGAGATGCACTTACATGTGAACATGATGAGAAACAAATTATTCTTGGTTCATGCCTTGGCAACCTACGGCATTTGAAGTGCACAATTATGGACCAAGCGTCAATCACTTCGCTCGAAATTTCGCGACCCATTTTCATTGAACGAAGTAATTCCCGGGTGATATTACCAGGTGCACCTACGTACAGAACGTCACTGCAAAATACATTCATTTAGAAGACCATAACTAAATAATTTCATTTTTAAAATTTCTAAAACAAGGCGAAATAACTTACGATCCAGGGAGGTCTTCATCAAACACAAAATCGGCTAATCTCTGTTCCTTGTTGGTTATTTTGTGGTCCAACATATCAGCCACCTGTTGTATGTAAGGGGATCGAAGGTGCACAGGAATTTTTGAGATCTTCCTCTTAGGATATTCTTTAATGTTGATGCGCCCCCCCCCATCACCTTCATCTTCATCTTCAGAAGATTCAACCGCCTTAGAAGCCTCAACCTGTTGCTTGCCCTCACCCTGATCAGTTGGTGCAACAGACTGAGCTTGGGGTTCCTCGACATTTTCCTTCCCTGCACCATGATCATTCGGTTCTAAATGATGAGATTTGGGTTCCTCAACCTGTTGCTTGCCTTCACCCTGATCATCGTCTTCAAGAGTGGGTGTCTGCACTGGGGGTACCTCATCCGGTTCCTTGACTTCGCCATCATGATCAGTTGGTTCAACACGGGGTGAGGCATCTTTGTTGGGAAGAACTGTATCCTCAGGTTCGTCCGGTTGAAAAGGGGGTGACTTCGCTTGAATGGGCTGAACTGCAGCCTGTACATCTTCCAGTTCAACAAGGAGTGATTCATCGTCAATGTCCACACCTACATCCTCAAAATCTTTCGTTTGAACAGGGAGTGACTGATCTTCAGTGTGCAGAACTGCATCATCGAGATCATTCGGTTCCACGTGATCCGAACGATTTTCATCAGGGGGCATAACTGCATCCTCAGGTTCGTCCGGTTGAAAAGGGGGTGACTTGGCTTGAATGGGATGAAATGCAGCCTGTACAACTTCCTGTTCAACAAGGAGTGATTCATCGTCAATGTCATGACCTACATCCTCAACATCTTTCGTTTGAACAGGGAGTGACTGATCTTCATTGTGCAGAACTGCATCATCGAGATCATTCGGTTCTACCTGATCTGAACGATTTTCTTGATGGGGCATAACTGCATCCTCTAAATCATTCTGTTCAACCCGTGTTGTTGGATTGTCTGCATGGTCCTCCAATGCAGTCTCACATGTGTAATCAACCCGGGGACTAATGACTTTCAAGCCCGCACACGGTAAAGTGTCCACAAGTGCCTCCCTTGTAGGATCTTCCACACCTACATGAACCGGACCATCGAACACCACCTTCAAGTGTTTCATGAAGCCTTCAGACTCTCTGAGGTTCAGGAAACCGGCCTCAAAAAAGGGCTTCGGATCGATGTTGCGTTTCTCCAACTCCCCTGATAGGTAATTCAGCTGTTGGGCTGTATCTTTAAAAGTTTGCAGGATTTTGGATGTCAACAACTGTACATTATGAAAAACATACTTCATTAATCTTGAAAACAGGATAATAAAGAACAATGGGAGTCAATTTATTGTTTCCACATACCTCATTATCGTCTTCTTTTACTTCAACCGAGTCAACTGGATTCTCGGGTTGTCTAACTGCTAGGCGCGCCCTTGCCCTGCCAAGCCCAAAACCACCGGCACGACCTTCTAAGTTGGTAAACTCCAACACGCTGACGTCATCCCAACAGGAGATGATTGGAAATTTTCTTTCGTAGGGGATACGTTCACCTTCCACAAAAACACCATCTAGGTAGCAAATCTGGAGTAAAGGAGTGGGAGACATGTTAGAAAATATTACATATCTATAAATCATATATAAGAGAGGCAACAATACTTACCGATAAAAGGGTTATAGGTCCATCGAAATATGGATTTTTATTTTTACTTGCTTTTCTTTCCAACTTCTTACACTGTCAATCAATCGTTGAAGTGTAAAGTGGCACCAGTTCAGTTCCTTTATGTTATCAACCTCCATTAAGGATTTGAGAATTTGAACCTGAAATGAAAAAAATACATTTGTCAGTATTCAAAAATACAATTAGATATATAAGAGGTTTGAATACATGTTTACCTGGCTCGTGAATTTTGAACAGGACATAAAAAACTAGAGACAACAAAGACAACGAAGTCTATTTTGAAATCGTTGTCTGCACTTGTGTTACTTAATATCTTGGGGATCATAGAAAGTGTTTCGGGAGCTTTGGAGTCTTCCCCGGTCCATCTGGTCTTCCAATCCCTCAAGAAATTAAAATAAGCAGGGTCCTTAGTCTTGTCCAACCCAACGGACTCGACTACGTTCATTGAGCCTCTAGGGAGGTTCATCACGAGCTGTACGAGATCTTCATCGATACGGATCTCATCACCGTTGGCCAATACCAGAGAACTCTTATCCGGGTCAAAAGATTGGATTACATGTTTGGAAAAATGAGCAAGGCACTTGGAGACGCCCATTGTAAGAAGAGAACCAAACCCGATTTCCTTAACGGCTTCCCTCTGTTCTACGCTCAATTGAGGAATGAGTTGAGCGAGGCCATGAGGTGATGATCTGGTTAGAAATGTCACTGGACGTTTCTTGCGGGTTTTGGTTTTTTTGGGGAGAGGGGGGAAACTCTTCATCGAATGGGGTAGTAGACGGAGAAATATTAGTGGTTTCTGGGGGTGCTTCTGGTAACTCTTCATCGACTGTTGGAGTGGAGGTATGAATAACATTTCGTTTTTTTTTTAGGGGGAAAAGGTGGTGGTAAAATCTCATCAGTACCTGCAGCAACATCAGTAGCTTCGACAGCAACTGTGGAAACTGATTCAGCAGTCATCGACGACTTAGTATTCGTCTTCGGATTTCTCTTCCTCTTCCTTTCATATGTAAAGTTATTAAACCTCGAAGTCATTATTTTGGGTGGGATAGCATAAATCAGTATTCAACGAAATAAATTGAATAAACATGTGTAAAATTAGTATAAACACAATAAGATGAACATACCTCTCTGGTTTAGTGCTGGGATTGACGTTGGATGCCGGAGTGGGTGCAGTTTCGTTTTCGGTTATGCTCCTACAAACTTGCAAGACGACCTCTCGGGAGTCGATGGGATGATCCACTTCCATGTTGTTGCCTTGGTTACCCGACATGTTCAGAAGAAATCCTTGTAGTATAAACGAAATATCTAGGGTTTCGACGTTCAGTGTTTGGATTATCGCCGGGAGATAGAGAGAGAAGAATATGAACAGTTGCTTATGAAAATGAAATAGAGGGATAGTCGGCTTGTAGCGGGAAATTGAAATTATATCAACTAGTAATGGAAGCGAATAAATATTCGTTCGATATCGTAAATTCATAAAGAAATGATAAAAATAAATGTAAAAGAGATAGTATTCATAGAAGCGAAGATTTATTCGTGGAATGTAAATGCACGGGTAAGTGAATTTACATGACAGTCAAGTTGGCTTCTCATGTGAGGGGAGGTTGTTTTACATGAACGTCAGGCTAAAATTATTGGAAAATAAGAAATCTTCGCTTTCAATCGTCTACTCGAAAAACAAAATTCAAGCGAATATTTGGTCGTGTACTGATTTTCAATTTAAATTAATTACATTAACATTTATTAATAAACGGAATAAAAAAAAAATGTGGCAAAGGAATGGAAGCGAAGATTTGTTCGGTTGCTGCATGTCATCTTCAATTAATTGAATTAATATTTAATAAACGGGAATATAAAATCCATGTCATTCTGGTCTTTACATAAACGGGTAAGTGTCTTTACATGGTAGGCAAGAGGTCTTTACATGGGTGGGTAGGGGGGTTTTACATGAGGTTTCTATTAAACTTAATGGAAGCAAATATATCTTCGCTCCAGAGAGTCTCGGGGCAAAAAAAATGAAATAAAAAAAAATGGAAAAAGAAAACAAGCCGGTAATTGAAGCGAAGATTTGTTCGGTTGCTGCATGTCATCTTCAATTAATTGAATTAATATTTAATAAACGGGAATATAAAATCCATGTCATTCTGGTCTTTACATAAACGGGTAAGTGTCTTTACATGGTAGGCAAGAGGTCTTTACATGGGTGGGTAGGGGGGTTTTACATGAGGTTTCTATTAAACTTAATGGAAGCAAATATATCTTCGCTCCAGAGAGTCTCGGGGCAAAAAAAATGAAATAAAAAAAAAATGGAAAAAGAAAACAAGCCGGTAATTGAGGCGAAGATTTGTTCGGTCGCTGCATGTCATCCTCAATTAATTGAATTAATATTTAATAAACGGAAATATAAAATCCATGTCATTTTGGCCTTCACATAAACGGGTAAGTGTCTTTACATGGTAGGCAAGCGGTCTTCACATGGGTGGGTAGGGGGGTTTTACATGAGGTTTTTATTAAAATTAATTGAAGCATATATATCTTCGCTCCAGAGAGTCTCGAGGTAAAAAATAATTACATAAAAAAAAATATAAAATCCGAGAAAATAAAAGATTGAATTACTTGAAGCGAATATTATATCGCTGCCTGTGTTATTTAATAAATTAAATTAATATTTAAAAAACGTAAATATAATATGCATGTCAATTCGGTCTTTACATGGACGTGTAAGTGTATTTTCATGAACGTCAGGCGTTCTTCTCATGGGTGGGTATGCGGGGTTTACATGAGGGTCATGGCAACGGGCGTGTAGATCAGAGCGAAGATATCTTATCTGGGTATTATCTGAATATTATATTATTTCCTGGCGTTAACGGGCGCTTCCGTTAACGGCGTCTTGTGTGAACCCGGGCCTAAACCCGGATTCCGGATTCTCCCTCCCTCCGTCTCCTGCCCAGATTGATTTATTATTAAATTAATAATGCTGCAATCTGATTGGTGCGCCACAGGGGAACACGGCAATCGGTAGCAGAAGATCTGATCTGGTTAAGATACTCAAATTGTATTTACAAATTAAATCATTATTGAAATCAGAATATCTAGAATATTAAAAATTTGCTACAGAAATGACGTATCAAAGGTTATATTTATGGGGTGCTAATTTTTTACCGGCGCTTGTTTTTGCGTCGGTAAAGACTTTGTCATCACTCATTACGACGTTAAATTAGTTTGAGATACTCGTCGGCGATAAATAGCGCCGGAAAAACATATTTTAAGCGTCAGAAAAAGTTATTTTTGTTATAGTGTGATATCATGGATTAGGCAGTATTTGATCCTTGCCCTGCACAACTCTTAACTTCAACTACATTTTGCAAGTACCAGACATTACTACTCCGTTAATTACCAACTTCTATCATTGGCTACATCATGTAAAACAACCTTTTAATTGTTTATATGCTCATGTTTTTGTTTTCGTAACGATATTTCAATTTGTTTTTGAATCATTAATATTTGGACACAATCATGTAAAACTCATTATAGATCATTTACACTATTTTCAAAAAAATTTAAACTTAGTGTCAAAAATTATGATCTGACCTTATAATTCATTAGATGGTTCTTATTTGTGGAAGTATCGGGCAAGTGTGTGAGAGAGGCCACATTTAATTAGTAGGAAATGACAAGTAATTTAATCTTATTCATGAATGACAATTAATTGACAATATTATAGGTTCACTCTAATTTCTTTACTTCCAAATCACTCCAAACAATATCCAAATCAGGTTTAAGAAACTTAGTGAACCATTTGTGAGAAAGTTTCTTGTATCTTTTTAGATTGTCTTTAAAGTCTATGTAACCAATGCCAAAACGAACTGTATAGCCCGAGTTCCATTCAAAATCATCCAACAACGTCCATACAAAGTAACCTTGCACATTTGAACCTTCCCTGTTCAACCATAACAAAACTTATGTTAAATGCTTCCATGTTATTATAAATAACTTACTATAAATAGCAACTTACGAAATAGCAGCTCTAATAAAGTCAAGGTGGGAGAAGTGATAGCTTATTCTCCATGGATCCATAAGCGCTTCATCAAGCGGTATTGAAGGATCGTTTGTTTCGGATATACCATTTTCGGTTATAAAAACTCTTGGGTTTCCATATTTATCTTTTATATAGATAAGGTAATCCCTAATTCCTTTTGGATAAACATTGAGCCAAACTGAACCAGCCTGAAATGTATGCCAATTTCGCTATATGCATGAGAACAAGAAACTTATAGATTTAAATAAGAACATGATAAAATATCATACCGCAGGCCCAATTAATTGTCCGCTGCGTTCAGCTAATTGAAGAAACAAGTGAAATAAATCATAGTTAGTGGAGAATTAATTAAGTGAGGAGATTAGATAATTATTCTAAATAAATAAACACTTACATAAAGTGTAGGCATTAATATCGGTGAAGTAGGTTTGTTGTGTTGGATTGGCGGGTGTTTTTCTATTAAATACGTATATGGATGTATAATAATTTATTCCGATAAAATCATATGAACCTATTAACAAAGCAGATTCTTCTTCCGTAAATTTTGGAAGTCGAAGGCCAACAATGCGACGCATCACCTCTGGATAGTCACCGTTAACCATTGGATTCACAAACCTAATTAATGATATTGCAATATTATTAACAATTAACTTACAAGTTTGGAATAATCAAATATAACAATCATGTGTGCAATTAGTTAAATAATTCTGACCATCCAAAGTTGAAATCAAGAGCCCTTTGTGTAGCTTCCCTATCTTCTACCGAAAATGTGAATGGTATCCTTCCATCAGCAACATGGGTGATTCCAATTTCACCCTTTTGTTTTTCCTGCAAATTAATCAATATAAATCAATTTTTTTTCCATTCAAAAGAAAACAATAAAAATTAACTCATTATTTCGATCCTCTCTTGTGTTTTTCAAACCTGATACTTTGTTCTATATAAATTTACGGCAGCAGCATGAGCAAGAAGTATGTGATGAACAACTAAATAAGGTTCGACAGCTGAATCTCCATCGGTGCAATTCAACTGTTTTAACCAAGGAGAGCAACGACCCGGAGCCAAACTACCGTTTACATAGCCGCCGATAGTAAACATGTATGGTTCGTTAAAAGTAATCCAATGTTTTACTTTATCTCCAAATTCTTCGAAAAGAACATTTACATAGTCCACGTAATCTTTCCTGGAGACAATATTAAACTTATTTAATTTTTTTTTCATTTTTTAAAAAACTAATCCCAAATTAATATAACATTAGTGGCCATAATATATACTTACACAATATGAGGACTGAGGAAACCCATATATTCATCCTCAAGTGCTTGAGGAACATCCCAATGAAATATAGTCACAAAAGGCTTTTTACCTATTTATATATACATCAATATGCAAGAGATTAAGTATATATGGAATATAATTTTAGTAAATTAAATTATGTTTGTGCATTAACCTTTAGCTTCAAGGTCATCAAATAGTTTTTTGTAATGTTGGATGCCTTCCTCATTTTTACCCCCTTTCAATGATCCCTCTACATTATATTCAATTCTATGTTTAGAATATTCTAAAAAAATAGCCAATAGAAAGAAATAGTAAAAATCTAATTAATTAATTAATTACTGGGTAATATTCTAGTCCATGAGATTGACATTCTGTATGCATCCATTCCCATGCTATCCAATATCTCTAAGTCTTCCTGCAATAATTTCATTTGTAAAATATGCATGCATTTCTTTTATTGCTATATAATGAACATAACTTGGTTATGTGTTCTTCGAAACATTATTTTAGTTAGGTATATTGTTGCATGTATAATAAACCAATAGCAACGAAATTAAAAAAAGAAAAGGAATTATCCGTCACTATTAAATCAAAATAAATGGAATTAACAGAAAACAGCGACGAACATATATAACCAGTGATATTACTCAAATCCCAATTGCTGAGAAACAATAGCGACGGTAGTCAAATCCGTCACTATTATACCGTCACTTGACAAATACTGCTTAAAATGACGGTTTCCTTTGGTAAATAGCGACACAAACACCGTCGCTTTTACTTTTTTTAAATATATTTAAAGGTGCCTAGATGAATACACATATTAAAGTTTACTTACTTTGTAACGATTGTAAGAATCAAGTGCAACTTTGCCATCACTAGCGTCTGCAATTTTCCCTGTCATTGCATTAAGCTAGTTTAATTTCAAGCTAATAATAATTAATTAATTAATTAAGAGAAGGCAATAATTAATAATAGAGTACATAGTTGTTATGGAAATATATATATAATAAATTTATTTTGTATTAGTTAGAGGGTTTAACAAAATGTATCTACTCATTAACTAGAAGATATATTATGAAGTATTAATTAAGGATTAGATAAGGCAATAGTAAAATAGTTGTTATTTAACTATAATATAATATAATCAACTAAAAAAGATGGTGTATTAAGAACTAACTAATACTCGGTATTAATTAATGGTTTTATTATTCTTTACTTTTGAAACGTCCAAAATAGTTGTCTTAGTGGGTGGCAGATATTGCGTTTGCTTTTTTTTCTTTTTCTTTTTCTTTTTTTTTTGAGTGGTGAAGCATCTTTTCCTTCTTCAAATTTTTAAGTTTTTTTTTTTAAATTACAATATTTTATTCTTTGCAGTATTATTACAATAACTTAATATAAACTTATATGAGGCCAATTAATCTTGATTTATGTGGCTTATTCTTGGTTTTTGTTTTTATTTCCTTGTTTTCTTTTTAAATAAAAAATTATATCATACTTAATTTTGTTTGCTTAAAATTAAAGATTCTCAATTTTTTTCTAGTATATGAACTATTAAAAAAAATAATAATAACCTATTTTATATTTAAAATAGTTTAAAAAATGGGTTTTTCTCTAATATTCTCTATTTTACTAACAATTAATCAAACCAAATAAAAAGAAGTAAAGATTGAGAGATAGAAATCTACATGGTTGTTCGCTAGTAAATGTATCCCAAATACTCACGCCTTTGCCACCATCGGATGCTGCACCTTCGTACTATATATCAAGAATTGAGCAAACAAAAGTTGATGAGAATATATTTAGAGATTCAATTGATCAAATCGATCTAGCTGTAGATTACCTGATAAGCTGCAGTAGCAGCCCCGAAAATGAAACCTTCAGGAAAGCTACTTCGGTTTAAGGTAGTAAGATCATACGACGGTAGAGATCCGAGTTGACAACTTATGAGGGAAGGAAAGGCTAGGAGAGCAAGAACAAGAAGAAGAAATAGTTTCTTTTCCATGATCATGTTTCAAGCTATGTTAAGTTTAATTTGAATAGGTTTAGATCATGTGAAAGTTCAAAACAACTAAGTCTTATTTATAATTGAGCACAACATGAGCTTTAATTTGTCATTTTTCTATAGTCATCTAATATATTGGCATGCACCATATGGGTATAAATAAATAGACTAATAATTAATATGATTAAATCTAGATAAACAAACTAGAAAACATGGAAGATGCTTAGCCGCCACGAATGCGATAGAGATGCTTAAGCCGCCTTTCAATCTCATGTGGAATATTGAAAAATACATGTTTGATCATTCTTTTTACCTTTTAGTTTTGAACTCCTCCACAATCTCAAAGCATACTTTTCCATTTTTTTTTTTTTGTTTTTAAAAAATAATTCAATTTTTTATTTTAATTTTATATGGTTCATGCATAAACACAAACACAAACATTACATGATAAAATAAAAATAAATAGTCACAAAAACATGAATATTAGAAGAAAAAAACGCAATAGGTTATCGAGCTTGTATATCCTCAATAAGAATGATTAATTCCCCGACCGACTCCACCGATTTTTTGAAACAAATATAAAAAAAACGACATAATAATAACATTATAAATTATATAAATCGGATGACTACGATCATTGAAATTTCGACCTAAATATATATGTATATCATATCAGTCGTCTCAATCTAAACTTTATAAAATGTACCTAAGGACTCTTGCATCATTTAATAAATTTCAGTCATACTCTATGAAAGACTAGAAATAGAAAATTTTATTTATTTATTCAACCAATTCCTTGCCTAATATTTGATAGTCAAGTGGATAGATAAATAACTATTTATAACAATATTTAATAAAGGGTATGCTTTCATTGAAGACTAAATTAGTTAATTGACCACCTTTTAGTAATATTAATTAATGTCTATTAACTACCTAACAATTTTTTTTTTTTGGAATCTCATTATTGTAACAATTGGGCAAATTAAGGCGTTAAAGAGTGGTCCCGAATATTTAATTTTCTTTATTCTGAATTTTTAATTATTTATATAAAGAGGTACATATATAGTACAAATAACTGAGAATCAAAATAGCATTAAAAAA
This sequence comes from Impatiens glandulifera, assembly GCF_907164915.1. Taxonomy (NCBI): domain Eukaryota; kingdom Viridiplantae; phylum Streptophyta; class Magnoliopsida; order Ericales; family Balsaminaceae; genus Impatiens; species Impatiens glandulifera. Next base: position 8,394,280 of record NC_061864.1, on the reverse strand, counting down.
ATATAGCTAGGAGGACCAAAATTTATGATTCATTATCTCATCAAGAATAGTTAAGTTTTCAGAAATTTCAAATTTTGTCAATCTTTTACTTATTCAATTCAAAAATACTTAATTCAAATTAAAAATGGTTTCCTTTTTAAATATTATTTTTAGAAAACCATTTTTTAATCATTTAATTAAATCATGATTTAGATTATTATTTATTTATTTTTAAATGATCTTATGTTTTTCTACAAAATTAAGCTACGTACCACCATCTGAATTATAAAGTTGGTTTTGACTTAATTTGGTGTAAAATCAATCTTTGTAAATATGATCTAAATTATTTTTCATTTATAAATTCGAACAAATACAAATATTTTTGGAAGAAGGCTCTAGCTAGCGGTATGTTTGGAGAAAAAAAAAAGAGTGATTTGTATTTTCTTTTTCTTTTGACTTGGAAAAAAAGAATGTATTAACTACTAAACATTTATTTTTAAATTTATAATAGAATTGTAATGCAGATGAAAATAAGAATATAAAAAGCAGAATCTTTTATGTTAATAAAAAAGCATGTTTTTTGTCACCCAATATTAATGATTGTGGACCGATTATATATTATCTTGAGTGATAAGTGATCTAAAAGGGTCCTTAATTCCTTGTAAGGCAATTAATCATAATTAATTAATTAATTAATTAGTGATCTAATTCTAAATGATCACGCAAGAAGTTGACAATCAAATTAATTCAACTCTAAAACGTTAATTGCATCTGATCATTGGCCAAATCTCTTGGTCTTCGATCTTAGCCTCCACAATTGACCTATCAAATTCAAATTTGTAAAATATATATAATTACAAACAAGTTCCACCCAATTAATTTTCTTAAATACAACACATGGATATATTTTTGCAAAATTAATTAGGTTCAATTCCTTTACAGACCATAAAGAGTATGACTAATAATTTTTAAGAAAAGTGAAATAAAAATACTAAAATTTAATTTATACATACAATGGAGCTAAACATGAATCACCGTTGCCCACTAAACAACCATCATTTATGAGATGTAGATAATTCCATTTGAAATTAAATGAATGCAAAATAACAAATTCGGAATAAAATTATGTTTCAAATTTCACTTCAATAATAAAATATTCCTTTTGTCTTTACAAATCTTTATGAACATATATATAGTGTCTTCTAAGAGAACTTTCTAGAAATATATGTAAATATATATATATATATATATATATATATATATATATATATATATATATATATATATATATATATATATATATATATATATATATATATATATATATATATATATAGGTTTTATTCTCCTAATGCCTGGCTTGGATATAGACCATTGACGTTGTTTATATTGCAAGTTCATCTCTCAGTGAGACTATCCCTTATTATATATCTTCATGCAATTAAGGGCTCATTTAATTAGTTTATAATTTTTACGTTTAATATTAAATTAATAATTTATTATAGTAATTTTGCGTAATAAATTTAATATAAAATTTATAATCAAACACATTTTGCTTCTTCCTCTCTGACAAATAAGTTAAAGCAAATAATCTAAATGAAACTTACCTAACTTTATTTGATTTGTTAATTAAGTTTGTTTTGTGAATGAAATGAAAATTTTGTTAAAGTAAAAAGATTTAAAAAATTGCATATAATAATAATATTAATAATAATAATAGGTTATAGTTCATCCGTACAATACATAACATGACAATCATGGTTGTCATCTTAATTTCATATCAATTGTTTTAATTTGTTTTATGAATAATCAAGTTGGTTTGACCAACACAACAACAACAAAATCTTGATGTGTATTTTTTCAGATTTTATTATTGAAAATGGTGTTTGGTGAAGAAATTATTTTCTTAAAAAGAATTTATAACATTCTTATATAATTTTTTTTTCAAGTATAGAAATTTTGTTTAATATTTTAATTGATAATTAGGATAATTTGAATTTAATAATTATTTTTTATTTTTTATTTTTTATTTATTTATCATTCACATCATTAAAATATATCTATATATTACTTAAATAACTAAATTTTCAATATCTTATAAGAAAACAAAAATAACTTCCTAATAATGAATATTGAGAAATGACATTCTAGGGAGATATATGTTACGGTTCGATAAAACCATTCCTATAACAAATTAATAATAATTATTATTTTTACGAAAAAAATGTGAAATACTGCTTAATTTTCTTTAAAAAATTAATTTAATTTATTTATTCATTTAAAAATGGAAAAACTTACCTACATTTATTCACTCGTTTTATCTATAATTTTTCTATTATTTTTTTAACCCAACTCAACTTAAATGTCTAAACCCGTCCATTACTCTATATATTAAATTTACAATAAGCCTCATCTCTGTCGGGATGACTTAATTATTTTTACAATTAAACTGTATCGACTCCAACATTAATGTAATATTAGATCTCTTAATTAAAAAATATAAAAATTTAGTTAAATCAATGAATTAAAAAAAAATCAATATTACTAAAGAAGCCAATAGGCACACAAGCATATGCACGCACATGATCAAATCAAGGTGAAATTTGATGAAATAACTCCGTAAGAGGGTTATTACCATATATATATATAGCATCCCTTTACTAATTTTTTCATTTTTAACATTTTGCCAGCAAAATGTCACTTTTGTCAAGACAAAATGTCATTTTTGCCCTTTATTTTTTTTTTAAAAAAAAATTAATTTTCTTTTATGTTTCCCTTTCCTTCTCCTTTCCCTCCCTCTCTCTCTTTTCAACTTTCCTCCAAAGACGATCGATCAAGCCGAAACATCGACGACGTCCTCTCCTCCGAACCCCGACGAGCCTCCGACGACAAATAAGAGCCTCCGACGAGAATCAGAACTCCAGAACGACGAATGTGAGTTTATCTTTCATGTTTTCCCGTTTCTATCCGAGTTTTCCCGTTTTAGGTTTAGGGTTTTAGTGTTTATTGTTTAGGTTTAGGTTTATTGGCTGACTGGATCGTTTTGGGTTTAAAATGCATATGTCGAAGGTTGTTGTAGGCTGTCGCAGACGAATGCGCATCTGTCGCCTGCGACAGATGCGCATTCGTCTCCGACGGGATCGAGGGCTCAACCTCGGAGTTCGTTGCTTCGGAGAAAACTCACCATCAACCTCAACCTTCGTTCGTTCTGCTTTTTTCCATCGTCGGGGGCGGATAGTCGTCGGGGGTCGAATAGTCGTCGGGGGAGAGGAGAAGAAGAAGAAGATGATGGTGGTGGCTTCGTTCTGAGTTGCTTCGTTGGTTCTTTCGGCTTCGTCGTCGGGGGAGAGGAGAAGAAGAAGAAGAAGAAGATGATGGTGGCTTCGTTGGTTCCTTCAGCTTCGTCGTCATCGATCGTCTTCGGGGTAGGGGAAGTTGAAAAGAGAGAGAGGGAGGGAAATGAGAAGGAAAGGGAAACAGAAAAGAAAATCAATTTTTTTTTTTTAAATCAAGGACAAAAGTGACATTTTGCCTTGACAAAAGGTTAAAAATAAAAAAAATTAGTAAAGGCATGCTATATATGTTTCATCAAATTTACGATACTGGTAGCGAGAAATTAAGACATGTTAGGTCTACTTTTATGTACTCTGTATGGGTCATCATATTAAACATATATTTATCTTTTCAAATATAATTTTTTTTTATTTAAAAAGCTTTATTTTGATAAAAACAAATTAATTTTGGATTTTTTTTAAAAATAAATTATGAAAATATTTTTTTGTATTTAAAATCTAAATTTAATGAACGTAAAATAATTATATTATAATTAATAAATTGATTAATCTAATTATTAAATGATATTAGATAGTATAGAGAGACCATTTAAAAAAACAAGAGCTTGTTTGATATTTAGCTTATTTTTTTAATAAATTTATATTTTAATTAAAAATGACATTTTAATAATTTATTTTAAATAATTTTGTTTTATTTAAAAAATACTTTTGAATAAAGCGCAGGATAAAAAAAAATTAAAAAAAAGAATGACAAGTAGTCATTAGTCTAGGGTAACTCACTCTTTAGAGCAACTCATTTAATAAAATATATAAGATATTTTGATAAATTTATGGTCTTTTAAATATAAAAAGTTGTAGTTTAGTGGTTCAAGATATAAACTTAAAATTTTTATTTTGTTACGAGTTAAAATCTCACTATTTTTTTTTATTAATTTTTAATATTAGACTTAGGTCAATAACAAAATATGATTTTTTTATTTTTGTATTGGGACTAGGACAACCCAAAACTCGACTCTGAATATATATCATACTTTCGTTACGATTAAACCAAATTCCATTACAATTTTATGTTTCTGAAATAATTTAAGAGTTACTAATGAATTACAATTTTTAACATAAATTGATTATAATCTAGTTTTCACGTAATTGTCCACAAATTTTTTTTCCATAAAACAAAATTTTTTATGAATATTTGAGTAGCCTCTACAACAAATTTGGGCTTAGGTATTTAGTAGCCCAATAAAATAATCATTTCAAATGGGCCTAAGTTTAAAAATGCATTAAGCAAGTTTACAAAATTAATGGAAACTTGTTGCAAGCAAAAACCATCAATTATGGTTTGCATTTGAAACGGAAACATGCACTTTTATATTTAGTTATATATAATTATTGTTAGTTGTATATAAAATTAATCTAAAAAATAAATGACATTAAAAAAAATCTTAATTACAAAATATTCATTAACTTTATTTGAATAAGTAATAACTTATTTTGAAATTGTAAAAATAACTTATTTGAAATTGCAAAAATATTCATTGTAATATATGTTTATATTTATACTTCACACGGGTTTAAACGAATTAGTTGTAAAGTATATATGTCTAAATATATTATTCATGATTCAATTTTTTAAAAGAAATGAAAATGAGTTACTTTAATTTCAAATATAAAAAAAAAACTTTTATGAATTGAATGGTTGATTTTGATTTATTTTACTCTATATTATAATATTTTAGTTATTAAATTTTATTTTAATCATATGTATTTAGTTTGTTTTTTTTAATTTTAAATAAAAATAATATTAAACTCAAATATAGCTAAATAATTAAATCAGCATAGCGTAGACTATTAAAAAAATGCTACATGAATGACATCTCAAAGGTTATATTTATTGGCGTTAATTTTATTCTATCGACGCATATATTAGCGCCGGTAAAGACTTTTGCCAGTCCAAAATTAGGTGCCGGTAAGGTATTTGGCGACGTAAATAAATACGGAAACATCCTTTTTAAGCGTCGGAAAATGTTATTTTGGTTTTTTTTATTATGGTTTATTGTTATATCATTAATTAGGCACAATTTGAACTCTGCCAAATTACCATGTTAATTACCAACTTCTAGCATTGGTTGCATCATCATGTAACACAACATTTTATTTGTGTAGATGCTCATGTTTTTGTTTTGGTCTTTAGTTGACGAGATTTCAACGTTTTTGGATCATTAATATTACAAAATGTAATAATTTGGATGATTTGAGCAGAAGAAAAATTGTCAGTCTTCCATGATCAATAAAATTTGCTGTAAAATCCATCCTCACTCTTCAAATCACAACCACTTTTCAAATGCTATATATATATATTTTGCAACTGCCTTTCATCTTCAATTTATTTTTATTTTTCAAATGTACTGTTTATATTTAAAAAAACATCAAGTAAAATGTATATCAAAGTACAAATATAGAGAGTGAAAATAAAAAATAAAAGTATTGATGAAAAAAAATGGAAGAAGTAGCTAAGGCAAAAATAAAATCACATAATGCATGTTAAAGCATATGGTGATTTTTTTTTATTATTATTATTCACAATCTTGTAAAACTTGTCATCAATCATTTTCGCTAGTTTCAAAATTGTTAACCCGCTCAAGTAATTTGACGGTGTAATCAAACAATTATGATATGAGAATATAATATTTATTAGAGAAATGAAAAGAAAATGAATTTGAAAGAAGGAAAGAGAGATAATAACTTAACACAATCTGATTAGTTAAAAAAAATTACATCATTTCAATCCCTCCCTCAATTTATTATATGGTTCTTATTTGTGGAAGTATCTCAAGTGTGTGAGAGAGAGGCCTCATTTAGTTTATAGGAAATGACAAGTAATTAAATCTTATTCATGAATGACAAAATAGTAGGTTCACTCTCATTTCCTTACTTCCAAATCACTCCAAACAATATCCGAATCGGGTTTAAGAAACTTGGTGAACCATTTGTGAGAAAGTTTCTTGTATCTTTTTAGATTGTCTTTATAGTCTATGTAACCAATGCCAAAGCGAACTGTATAGCCCGAGTTCCATTCAAAATCATCCAGCAACGTCCATACAAAGTAACCTTGCACATTTGAACCTTCCCTGTTCAACCATAACAAAACTTATGTTAAATGCTTCAGTATTATTATAAATAACCTACTATTAATAGCAACTTACGAAATAGCAGCTCTAATGAAGTCAAGGTGGGAGAAGTGATAGCTGATTCTCCATGGATCGATAAGCGCTTCATCAACTGGAATTGAAGGATCGTTGGGTTCGGATATACCATTTTCAGTTATATAAACTCTTGGGTTTCCATATTTATCTTTTATATAGATAAGGTAATCCCGAATTCCTTTTGGATAAACATTGAGCCAAACTGAACCAGCCTGAAATGTATATCAATTGCCATATATACATGAGAGCAAGAAACTTATAAATTTAAATAAGAACATAATAAAAAATACCATACCACAGGCCCAATTAATTGTCCGTTGCGCTCAGCTAATTAAAGAAATAAGTGAAATAAATCATAATTAGTGGAGAATTAATTAAGTGAAGAGATTATATAATTACTAAATAAATAAACACTTACATAAAGTGTAACCATGAGTATCGGTGAAGTAAGTTTGTTGAGTTGGATTGGCGATAATTTTTCTATTGAATACGTACGTGGAGGTATAATAATTCACTCCGATAAAATCATATGAACCTATTAACGAAGTAGATTCTTCTTTCGTAAATTTTGGAAGTCGGAGTCCAACAATGCGACGCATCACCTCTGGATAGTCACCGTGAACCATAGGATCCACAAACCTAATTAATGATATTGCAGTAATAATATTAACAAGTTTGGAATAATCAAATACAAAAATGGTATGTGCAATTAATTAAATAATTCTGACCATCCAAAGTTGAAATCACGTGCCCTTTGTGTAGCCTCCCTATCTTGTACTGAAAATGTGAATGGTATCCTTCCATCAGCAACATGGGTGATTCCAATTTCACCCTTTTGCTTTTCCTGCAAATTAATTAATCAATATAAATCAATCTTTTTTTCCATTTAAAAGAAAACAATAAAAATTAATTTATTATTTCGATCCTCTCTTGTGTTTTTCAAAACCTGATACTTTGTTCTATATAAATTTACTGCGGCAGCATGAGCAAGAAGTATATGATGAACAACTAAATAAGGTTCGAGAGCCGAATCTCCATCTGTGCAATTCAACTCTTTTAACCAAGGAGAGCAACGACCCGGAGCCATACTGCCATTAACATATCCGCCGATAGTAAACACATATGGCTCGTTAAATGTAATCCAATGTTTTACTTTATCTCCAAATTCTTCGAAAAGAATATTTGCATAGTCCACGTAATCTTTCCTGGAGACAATATTAAACTTATTTAAGATTTTTTTTTTAAAATTTTTATAAAACTTCCCAAATTAAATTAACATTAGTGGCCATAATATATACTTACACAATATGAGGACTGAGGAAACCCATATATTCATCCTCAAGTGCTTGAGGAGCATCCCAGTGAAATATAGTCACAAAAGGCTTTTTACCTATTTATATATATGTACATAAATATGCAAGAAAATAAGTATATATATATGGAATATAATTAAATTAAATTATGTTTGTGCATTGACCTTTAGCTTCAAGGTCATCAAATAGTTTTCTGTAATGTTGGATGCCTTCCTCATTTTTACCACCTTTCAATGATCCCTCTACATTATATTCAATTCTATGTTTAGAATATTCTAAAAAAAATAGCCAATAGAATGAAATAGTAAAAATCTAATTAATTAATTAATTACTGGGTAATATTCTAGTCCATGAGATTGACATTCTGTATGCATCCATGCCCATGCTATCCAATATCTCTAAGTCTTCCTGCAATAACTTCATTTGTAAAATATGCATGCATTTCAATTATTGCTATATAATTAACATAATTTGGTAACGTGTTTTTGCAAACTTTATTTAATTTAGGGTTATTGTTGCATGTATAATAAACCAATGGCAACAAAACAAAAGGAATTATCCGACTCTAGCTATTAAAACAAAACAAATGGAATAAACAGAAAACACCATAGTTATTACTTTTTTTACATACATTTAAAGGTTCCTAGACGAATGCACATATTAAAGTTTACTTACTTTGTAACGATTGTAAGAATCAAGTGCAACTTTGCCATCACTAGCGTCTGCAATTTTCCCTGTCATTGCATTTTAAACATATTAATAATTAATATGACAAATAAGCTAGTTTAATTTCAAACTAATAATAATTAATCAATTAAGATAAGGCAATAATTAATAATAGAGTACATAGTTGTTATGGAAATATATATATAATAAATTTATTTTGTATTAATTAGAGGGTTTAACAAAATGTATCTACTCATTAATTAACTAGAAGATATATTATGATGTATTAATTAAGGATTAGATAAGGCAATAGTAAAATAGAAAAGGTACTGGTGTATTAAGAACTAAATAATACTCAGTATTAATTAATGGTTTTATTATTCTTAATTTACTATTGAAACGTCCAAAATAGTCGATTGAGAGATAGAAAGCTACTTACATGGTTGTTCGCTAGTAAATTTATCCCAAATACTCACGCCTTTGCCAGCTTCGGATGCTGCACCTTCATACTATCAAGAATTGAGCAAACAAATTAAAGTTGATGAGAATATATTTAGAGATTCAATAATTGATCTAATCGATCTAGCTTTAGATTACCTGATAAGCTGCAGTAGCAGCCCCGAAAATGAAACCTTGAGGAAAGCTACTTCGGTTTAAGGTAGTAAGATCATACAACGGTAGAGATTCAAGTTGACAACTTATGAGGGAAGGAAAGGCTAGGAGAGCAAGAACAAGAAGAAGAAATAGTTTCTTTTCCATGACCATCTTTCAAGCTATGTCAAGTTTAACTTGAATAGGTTTAGATCATGTGAAAGTTCAAAACTATTAAGTCTATTTATAGTTGAGAAGAAACACGAACTTTAATTTTTTCTTTTTCTATATTCATCTAGGCAACGTTTGGTATGAGGTATACCATGTATAACACTATTAGTATAGTATAAAAATTATATCAATAATATTTTAATTAGGTTGTTTTTTAGGATTTTATTATTAGTATAAATTTATATAATTTATACTTTTATATTTGGTATAAAATTATAACTAATACATTTAAGTATAACACTTTTCTTATATCACTTCATTTTTTATTTATTATTATACATTTTATTAATATTATATATAACTTATTATTATATAATATATTAAATATATTTTATTTAGTTTTAATATTATTATTATATATAATGATTTTTAATATATAATTTTAAATAGTTCAATATTTTAATTAAAACATATATATTTATTTTTATAACGATAATTTTATTAATTATTATTTTATATATTTACTTATTATAAATAATATTGTTTATTTTATATATTTATTTTATTACAATTATTAATTAATAATATTCAAATTAAATAAATATAATTTACGAGTTTTTATTATAATTATTTTTTTATAATTTAATTAAAATTATATTAATTATTAAACCATAACAGTTCTATAATTTATAATAATAAACAATATTATTTTTAATATAAGTAAATGTAAAAATAATAATAATAATTTTAAATTTATATTTATATTTATATTTATACAACGTATCTTACAATTTTATACTATATACCAAACACAAAATTATAAACTACATAAATTTCTTATAATTCATATCAAACAAAAATGACATATACAACTTATATTATTTATACATAGTTACAATTTATATATCTATACAACTTTTATATATATATATATATATATATATATATATATATATATATATATATATATATATATATATATAAAATATATATATATAAAAAAAATATATATAAAATATATATATATATATATAAAATATATATATATATAATATATATATATATAAAATATATATATATATAAAATATATATATATAATATATATATATATATATAAAAAAAAATATATATATATATATATATATAATATATATATATATATACATGTATCAAATACTATCCTAATATATTGGCATGCACTGCACCATATGGATAAAAATAAATAAACTATCAAAAATAAAATATAATAATAATTAATATGATTAAATTTGAGCTAGCTAGATAAACAAACTAGAAAACATGGAAGATGCTTAGCCGCGCCACGAATGCGATAGAGATGCCTTTTAGTTTTGAACTCCTCCACAATCTCAAAATACTTTTCCCTCTTATATCATTTATTTTTTTTTTTAAATAGTTCATGCATATTAAAAAAATTATAAGAATTGTTTAAACATAAACAAAAATTATGATTAATATTCTTTTTATTCAACTCGAGATTAATATATTAATATATATATATATATATATATATATATATATATATATATATATATATATATATATATATATATATATATATATATATATATATATATATATATAAACAAGAAACGGTAAAGGGATGATGATTAGGGAAGAGAATGAGAAAATAAATAAAATCATTGGATGAAAAAATGTGTAAAAAAAAGAGAAAAAAGAGAAAAAAAAAATTATTTTTTCAGCGAATTCTCTCTTTCAAATTTACATCATTCACTCTTTCAAATTCATTCTCACTATTATTTTTCAATACACATTTTGTAAAAATAAGATATTTTAGAATGAATATATTTTTATTTCTGTTTTTTTATTTATTTTAGACCTAAGAATATTTTGATTAATGAGTGACAAAATCTTAGACTGTGGATTGTGGTTAAGAAAAAACTTTTGGATAATTTTTGTTTTGTTTTGTTTACCTAATATTTGATAGTCAAGTGGATAGATAAATAACTATTTAGAACAATATTTAATAAAGGGTATACTTTCATTGAAGACTAAATTAATTAATTAATTAAGTGACCATTTTTAGGCAATATTAATTAATGTCTATCAACTACCTACATTTTTTTCTTTTGGAATCTTATTATTGTAACAATTTGGCAAAGGCTTTAAAGAGTGGTCCCGAATATTTAATTTTCTTTATTCTGAATTTTTAATAATTTATATAAAGAGGTACATAGAAGAAATAACTAAGAATCAAAATAGCATTAAAAAATATAGCTAGGAGGACCAAAATTTATGATTCATTATCTCATCAAGTATAGTTAAGTTTCAGAATTTATATAATTAAATGATAATTTGTCATTCTTTTACTTATTCAATTCAAAAATACTTAGTTCAAATTAAAAATGGTTTCCTTTTTAAATATTATTTTTTAGAAAATCATTTTTTAATCGTTTAATTAAATCATGATTTAGATTATTATTATTTTTTAAATGGTCTTATGCTTTTCTACTAAATTAAGCTACCACCATCTGAATTATAAAGTTGGTTTTGACTTAATTTAGTGGACATAAACATTCTTTTTAAATATGATCTAAATTATTTTTCAATATTTATAAATTCGAACAAATATAATTTTTTTTAAAGAAGGCTCTAGCGGTTTGTTTGGAGCAAAAAAAGAGTGATTTGTATTTTCTTTTTCATATATAGTCAAAGGGCAGATCTATGTATGCAATAATGACGGGAAAATGTATTAACTACTAAATATTTGTGTATATAACCTAACGGCTAGATTTTGCTCTTTCTTTCTCTAGGATTCTAATCGGTTACATACGACTTGTTCCCTTCGAATTTGAAGGCAATCAAATCAAAGAGAGTGTGGATAATATATATATATTCATCGTATACATATTATTTTATGTGAAAAAGTTTTCGTGAACAATCTAGATTCATTTTGGAGATGGTTTTTCGATCAGTTTTTGGGACGACAGTTGGTGTAGTGTCAAAAGTCTAGTTACGACGTATCTAGAGCTTGCTTTCATTGTTATATGTAGAAATGTCACAGTTAAGAACATGTTTGATCCTCAATCTAGTGGTTTCGCTAGCCGAATTAGATATAGAAATAGATTAAATATTATGGAGAGTTTGTTTCATAATAGAATTTACTTTTTGTAGGACATAAACAAGTGTTTTCATCTGAATAAGACGTTATGCATTGACATGACATGAATATTTTTCATGTGGGGTATTGCTATAAATTGTTCGCTAAGATGAGTTCATATAATTTTTGTTAGGATAAACTTTGGGAATTAAAGATTCCTTACAAGATCTCGTTATTTGGATGGAGCATTATTCATCGTGGAATTCTTACGGATGATATGTGTATGAAAAAAGATTGTATTATGGTTAGTCGTATGTGTCACGAGGAGGTTGAATCGGCAACTCACTTACTTTACATTGTTGAGAGGTGACTAGTATCTAGAGTCTTTAGTGGAGTATCACTGGGATTCATTGAGTGATGCCCGAGTTTTTGAGTAGTTGTTGGAAAATTTGGATTGATGCAGTTAATATGGAAAGACTACATAATTGGGTTATCATCCAAATTATTTTTTGGTGGAATATATGGTTAGATAGAAATCGTCGAACTTTCACTGATTGTAGTTGTTCGATGCGTATCATTCATAATATTATTATTATTATACTTTCTGAGATTAATTCCGGAAAGTCGGTAAAGTCCGTCAGGGAGTTAATCGTTTTTCTCGATAACTTACGAGCTTGATAACTTATTTAGTAACGTTTTTTTTTTTTATTTCTAATTATTTTCTCTTCGTGGACCTTTTAAAAAAATAAAAAATAAAATAAAAATAAAAAAACTAAACATTTGTGTCTAATTATTTTTCAATTTATAATAGAATTGTAGTGTAGTTGGTTTTTAAGATGAACAATATATTCTACTTTTGGTTTAATTCCTCCTAATTTTGTTTTAGGGTTTCTCTCTCTGGAATACAATATTGTAAAATGGAGTAACTCTCTTAATTAACATTTATTTTTAAAGTTAAAATTGTAATGATAAATATAAAACATGATATTGTTAGAGATGAAAATAAGAATATAAAAAGCAGATTCGTTATGTTAATAAAAAAAACACGTTTTTTCCACCCAATAATGATTGACCAAGCAGATTCGTTATGTTAATAAAAAAAAGCACGTTTTTTCCACCCAGATCACATAAAAAAAGCACGTTTTTTCCACCCAGTAATGATTGATCGATTATATATTAACTTAAGTAAATAAGGGATCTAGGAGACAATTAATCATAATTAATAAGTGAGATCTGATTCCAAAGATCACGCAAGAAGTTGACAATCAAATTCAATTACTCTAAAACATTAATTAATTGCATCCCATTGGCCAAATCTCTTATCAAATTCATTGTTTATATATAATTACAAACAAGATCCACCCAATTAATTTTCTTAAATACAACACATGGATATAAATTTGCAAAATTAATTAGTTTCAATTATAATAATAAAAAATATACACATGATGTGCGTACTGCCAAATGTCAACCCAAGATTTGAGATCCCATATATATGATGTCTTAATTAATTGTTTCAACTTTGAGACAAAGAGATCGAATCGAATACTTTTTAAGGTTAATAATATGTTTTATATAAACTCTAGGTAGTTGGAAAGGGTACTTATCAACCTCTTTATTAGCAAATAGCCAATAAAAATTTATTAAACTTGAAATAATTATTATATATTATGAGAAATAGTAATGAAAAAGTCACTCATCTTAAAACTTGAAAACAACCATTATTTATGAAATGTAGATAATTCCATTTGAAATTAAAAAGAATGCAAAATAACAAATTCGGAATAAAATTATGTTTCAAATTTCACTTCAATAATAAAATATTCCTTTTGTCTTTTCAAATCTTTTTGAATATAGTGTCTTCAAAGAAAGCTTTTCAAGAAATATATATATATGATCAAGCATAGCATATAATAGCTAGCTAGGTTTTATTCCCTTATGCCTGGCTTGGATATAATATATATATAGCACCACTAAAGTTTATATTGCAAGCTCCATTTCTAATTGAGACTATCCCATTATTATCTCTATGTAATTAAGGGCTCGTTTGTTTTTTTTTTACGTTTAACGTTTACGTAATAATATATTTTTGCGTAATAAGTTAACGCAAAAATTATAATTAAACACATTTTGCGTTTAAACATAATTTTCTATCTACGTTCTTCTTCTAACAAATAAGTTGGAGCGAATAAGCAATCAAACCTACCTAAGTTTATTTGATTTTTTTAAGTGTCTTTCACTTGTTTTTGTGAATGAAATGTTTTTTTTAAAATAAAAATATTAAAAAATAACATATAATAGATTCTAGTTCTACTAACATGGCTATAACGTGCAGGTGTTATCTTAATTTTTCTTTTGAATAATCAAGTTGGCTTGACCTATCACAACAACAAGTTAAATCTAGATGGTGTTTGTTGAAAAAATCTTGTTTGAATTGGTTTTTTTTTTTAAACATAAAGTAAAAAAAAATAATGTTTGTTAATGATTTTGAGAAAGTGATGATTATTTTTGGTAAAAAGATTTAAAGGATATTAATATATATAAATAAAATAAAATTAATAATTTAAAAATAAAAGATATTTTAATATTACGCATTAATGAAATGAGTGGTTGAAAAATTGATTCTATTTAGAGTTTTAAAATAATTCAAAGAAAACAAGGCCTTAAATGAAAATAATTTATAACATTTTTATATCATTTTTTCCTTATATAGAAAATTGTGTAATATTTTAAAATTGATAAATAGTATAATTTGAATTTAATAATTAATTTTTATTTATTTATCATTTATATCATAAAAATGTTTTGTTTCTTATTTATTACTTAAATAACTCAAATGTCAATATCTTATAAGAAAACAAAAATAACCTCATAACGAAAGGATAACATATTAGTGGATTTAGGTTAGAGTTTGGGGAGCTGAAATCCATTTAAATAATAATAATAATAATAATAATAATAATAATAATAATAATTTTTTTTTATAGTAGAAATGTCAATATGATATAACTTTTTAATTTTAAAAAAAAATCAGTTTAATTTAGTATTTGTGTCTTTAATTATTAAAAAATGGGAAAAATGTATTTTTATTCTCTCATTTTATTTATAATTTTTTCATTATTTTTTTAAGTTAACTCTAATTTAATTTTTTTTTAATTCCTTTTCTGACTAAAATAAATTTACCGTATGCCTTTTTTATGTAAGGATGACTTAATTGTTTTACAATTTAACTGTATCGGCTTCAATTTCAATGACTAATTAAATTAAATTTGCAAGGGGTGACTTTATTGTTTTTACCATTTAACTGTACCCGTACCGGCTCCAATTTCAATGTAATAGTAGATCTCTTTCCAATTTTTTTTTTTTTATCTAAAAAGCTTTATTTTGATACAAACAAATTATTTTTTTATAAATAAATTACTAAAATATAAAATATGTTTTGTATTTAAAATCTAATTTAATAAAAGTAAATTAATAATATTTTGATATTTTAATTGATAAATTAATTAATTTAATTATTAAAATGATATTAATTTGATAGTAAAGAGCTTGTTTGATATTTAGTTTGTTTATTTTTTATTAAATTTGTATTTTAAATACAAAATAACATTTTAATAATTAATTTTTTTTTAAATAAATAATTTTGTTTTATATATAAAAAAATATTTTTGAATAAAACCAAGATAAAAAATAAAATAAAAAAGATGATAACAAAATTAGAAGTCATATCAAATTCAATTACAAATTACAATTGTATGTTTAGTAGGTCTCACCTTGTTGTTCTCTACAAAATCATTTTTCCAGTTAATTATTTTTTTAATAATCACATCACTTATTTCATTAATCAAAATATTAAAAGATTTTAAATTTTAAATTATTATTTTTTATTTTATTTATATATATCAATACCTTTTAAGTTTTTTTATTAAAAATAATCATCATCTTCTCAAAATCATCAACTTTGATTATTTTTTTCTCAGATTTAAAAAAAAAAAAAAAACCATCCCAATCAATCCGAACACGGCCTAACAGTTTTCACATAATGGTCCATAAAACAAAGTTTTCTAGGAATATTAGAGAGTAGCCTCTAGCCCTCTACAACGAATTTGGGCTTAGGTTTTCAGTAGCCCAATAAAATTATTATTTCAAATGGGCCTAAGTTTAAAAATGCATTATGCAAGTTTACAAAATTAATGGAAACTTGTTGCAAGCAAAAACCATCAATTATGGTTTGCATTTGAAACGGAAACGTACACTTTTATAGTTATATATTTACTATCGATAGTTGTAAATAAAATTAATCTAAAAAATAAATGACATTAAAAAAAGTCTTAATTACAAAATATTTATTAACTTTATTTGAATAAGTAATAACTTATTTTGAAATTGTAAAAAAATAAATTCATTTCATTTTTGTAATAAAATTAAAATAATTTTTAAATTTATCGAATTTTAAAATTATAAAAATTTAAGAGTTTAAATAAATTTCTAGAATTGTACATTTATAAAATTTAAAAATTAACTTTCATCTTATTTGTCATACTCATGTCTCCATTAATTTTGTAATTTTTCTTTGCCAAAATAAAATTTTAAAACCTTGGAAAGGCATGACAAAGTTCTCCATGTACACCTAAAGAAGATTTTACTTTACACACACGGAATTGTCGCCATGAAAAGGCCATACGGAAGTGTCGCCGTGAAAAAGCAATACACTTAAATACATCAATAACACTCTAACCAAATAACGATATTTTGGTGGTACTTATGAGTCTCGTACAAGGTCCCAACAAAAACTAGATAATTTGATGTATAATAATTACCAACAATAGATGTATCTATATATTTTTAATGCATAACATAATGAATAATCGGGCTCCGATAGTCTAAGACGTCTCTTATATCTAATCTTATTAGGAAAATTATCATAGTATGAATATATGAATCAATTATGATCTTGACAACATCTCTGTAATTGGTAATAGAAGCAACATAATTTTTTTTTTAAATTTTAATTATATGAATTCCTTTATATTAATAAATTATTTTGAAAATATAAAAATATTAATTAATTTTATTTATGTAAAATCGATAAAATTAAAATAATTTATAAACTCCAAAAATCTTAAGATTATAGAAAGTTAATTAATTTAAGATTTTACATAAATTTAACTTGTCAATAATTTTTTTAAATTATAAATTAAAAAAATAACTAAAGAAAATTTTAATTATGTAGAACAATAATTTTGTAACTTTTTCTTTGTCAAAATAAAATTTAAAAATTGGGGAAGGGAAGCAAAATTTCTCCAATTCCAAGACAATCAAATTCAAAGTAGAATCCATTAGAGCTTCAGATTTTTTGAAAGAAAAAAAAAAGAGGGTAGCTATATTAAATTGATGATCATTAATTTTATATTCATTCCTCCAAAACAAATTTGGTGGAACTGAACATTAGTACTTTTTATTTTTGGCCAAACAAGAACATGATTGGAGTACATTTGGTTCAAGTGTTCAACGGTAATGATTTATTTTATAATTTTATATAATGATAACTTGTACCTAGTAATATAACCCTATTTAGTTTCCTAACATGTTTCATTATTTTGATTTTATAAAAAAAATATGGACAATGTGATTGAGGATTTTAGCTGGAACGTTAAATTTATTTTATCTTATTAATTTATTGCAAATTGGGTATATAAATTAAATGTTCGGTGCATGCAGACAAAATAAAGATCAAATTGAAAAGAAAATGCATACATAAAAACAGACATATAGTCCAATTCCACCTACCATTTAAAATACTTTATTTTTTGTTGAAATGTGACAGGAGTGTAGATAATATTAAAAATGAATAAATTAACAAAAATCACAAACATTTTACTAGCATAAGCTTGGGCAACAAAATTATCCAGTAATTATGATTGAAAAAAAATTATTTTTGATATAACAATAGTAATTATAATTAGTCCCGCGATACTAATTATCTTGTTTGAAGCAGGTTTTTACTGGCTTCAAAAGGATAAAAAAAATAGTCATGAGAATTGTCATTGAAACTATGTCACTAACTGCTGAAGAAGAAATATACTAGAATACAGTATACAAATTTTGACAAAGTCTAACTTGTCCCCACGTTTAAAGAACAAAAACAATTAAAAGACACTTTCGATTTCTCTTCTCCTCAATTCAGTTTTCTGGGCAATAAATAATCAAAATTCTGATCGAGATAGAGCAAGAAAAAAAGAAAATGAGCGGTGAAGGAAAGACTGTATGCGTGACCGGGGCGTCGGGTTATATCGCTTCATGGCTAGTTAAGTTATTGCTTCAACGTGGTTATACTGTCAGGGCCACGGTTCGTGATCCCAGTATGTTCCAATCTTTGCTTCTTCTTACTGGATATACATGTTATCAGTCTTTTAATATATGCTTAAATCTCATCTCATCAATTAATGATCAGATGATACAAAGAAAATACAACACTTGTTGAGTCTTGATGGTGCAAAAGAAAGGCTTCACTTGTTCAAAGCAAACTTGCTGGAGAATGGTTCATTTGATTCTGTAATAGTGGAAGGCTGTGAAGTTGTTTTTCATACTGCATCTCCATTCTTCAATGATGTCAAGGATCCCGAGGTTCATTCATTCAATCATACCTTTAATCCTCTGTTTTCAATCCTTAATCTCCATGTATATATTTGTTCATTGTTTATTTTGTTATATACAGGCAGAACTGATTGAACCTGCAGTGAAAGGAACACTTAATGTCCTTGGTTCCTGCACAAAGGTTCAATCTCTGAAACGAGTTGTCTTAACCTCCTCCCTCTGTTGCTGCTGTTGCATATAACGAAAAGCCTCGCACCCCTGATGTTGTTGTCGATGAGACCTGGTACTCTAGCCCTGATCTTTGCAGGGAAAATAAGGTATTTCCATAATCATTCTAAGGGAAAACTTGGTACTGTATTTATTTTGATGATATGTTTAACATATGTTCCTCCTAATGAAATTGGTTGTAGTTATGGTATGTGCTTTCAAAGACACTAGCTGAGGAAGCTGCCTGGAAGTTTGTGAATGAGAAGGGTATTGATATGGTCACCATTAACCCGGCTATGGTTATCGGTCCTCTGTTGCAGCCTACTCTTAATACAAGTGCTGCTGCAATCTTAAATTTAATCAATGGTAAACAACATAGTCAAATATTGTCTTCTGTCTTAGAAAAATAACTGTAGTTTCTTTTGTCTCACATGCAGGTTCAAAGACTTATCCAAATGCTTCATTTGGGTGGGTTAATGTGAAAGATGTGGCAAATGCACACATACAAGCATTTGAGAATCCTTCGGCTAAAGGGAGATATTGTTTGGTGGAGCGAGTTATACATTACTCTGATGTTGTGAAGATTCTAGGTGAAATTTATCCTGAAATTGAACTTCCACAAAAGTATGTGAATGTTATTATTCAATGATTAATTACTTATTTAGATTAATGTTAAATGGGCTGCTAATTCTTGGAAGTTTTGATCTTGGCAGGGCTGCAGATGACAAACCAGATGCTCCTGTTTTCCAGGTATCAAAGGAAAAGACAAAGAGCATAGGCGGCATTGATTACATTCCCATTGAAGTAAGTCTCAAGGAAACAGTGGACAGCTTGAAGGAGAAGAAGTTCTTCAATGCTTCTTAAGGCATGAAAATTATCTTGTTTCTAGATCAAATAAAATGGGATTGCATTGCATGCAGACTATGTTTGATTGTGTTATATATCTTGTAACTTTTATGATTCTAGAGAGAACTTCCCATGTATAATTATATATGTATGATCAATAAAATAAAAGGTATAAGAAATTTGAACGACGAGAGATTCTTTGAAAATACTTGAACAAATAAATATTATTAAATTAGTTAATATATATATAATTATAAGAAAAATTATAATATTATTTGATTTAAATCAATACTCAAATAAGATATAAAAATTAAAAAATAAAATATAACCCTCACTAAAGTCTTATTTTTTAATAACTAAAATTCAAAAAACATTATTCTATTCACCTTTCTTCCTTACATTATTATTCAATTCATTAATCAAAATATTAAAATATATTTTATTTTAATTATTATTTTTTATTTTATTATTATATATTAATAACTTTTAAATTTTTTTATTAAAAATATTCTACCTCTTCTTAAAATTAAGACCAATCATTATTTGTCAAAAATAACTTCTTAATTTATTATTTGTCAAAATAAATAAATAAATAAATATATATATTCTATATAGTAGTAGGTGGAGGTGAACTGTATATGTCCTTTATGAAGAAAAGAAAATGTACATGTCGGTCTTAAAATACTAAAAACAAAAAGAATGACATATTTGCTTAGACATTTTTTCTCTTGTCCGAGATTTTCCAAATAATTAATACTTGCGTAGTTGGAGAATTTATCTTTTGAAAAAGTAAATTTTATTTTATTTTATTGAAGTATGGAAATGTAAAGATAGATAGATAGCAGATAACAAATTAAGTAAATCAAAATAGATCATGGTTATTTGGTATGATTTTTTTTTACAATTATTTTGTTGGTATTTTGATATAAAAAAAATATTATTAAAATAAATGAAACTTTATTTTGTATTTAATTTTTTTATTAACTTTTTTATATTTTACTTTGGATCATTTTTTTTATCTTTATTTTTTTGTTGTAATATTTTTCTTTTGACTAAAACGATTTCTTTTTGAATGAATAAAGTTTGTTTATGCGCATTAAACACCATTATTATTTATATTTAAATATATTTGGTTAATAATTTAAATAATTCAGATATTTGAATTCTTATAATTATATAAGTAAACTAAAAATTAAATACTTTTTTTTTTATTTGATTCTGAATTATCGAACCAGGAATATGAATGAGTTTGAGGTTAATACTTTTCTTCTTCAGTTTTGACTATTTGTAGTACTATTTTAAATAATTTAATACATTTTATCTATCCTTAAATCAACAATTACATCAATCAATCAAAATATTTTATTTTTATTTTTTTATTATATATTAATGATTTTGATCAAATATTCAAATAACTCCAACTAAAAAAAAGAAAAAGACTATGGAATTCTAAAAATTTTAACCAATAAATTTATTTGGAAAAATAGATAATTGTTTCTCTTTTCAATTAATTTGAGTCTATATTTTATTTTGAAATAAATAAGATAGATGAGTGATCGGCTTAGAGAAATAACAGGGAGAATTAAGTGACATTCAAAAAAGAAAAAGTGTGAGAAAGAAGAAAAAATAGATAAATTATTTTAATTTTATAACAAATCAGTGTTAATAATTTCCTTTTTAATTCTTATTTCAAATTTCATCGTCTATGACTTTTCTAAGTTAAAAAAATATTTTTAATGAAAATGAGATTCATATAAGTTTTTTTTAGATTTTTTATTTAGAAATGATTGGGATATGATATTTGGGAGGGAGAATGCCGTAGTTTAAGATTGTCTGAAAAATAAAATAATTTATTTTTTCTCTCTTTTTCCGTAAAATTTGATGAAATGAAATAAAACCCTTATTTTGGGAAATGACTAGCGCCCAATAAAACTTGCTGTAATAACTCCTCCTTTGTTACGATGGAAATAATATGTCACGCGACGCGACAAAATCCTAATTAGTCGCGATGGCGGTCGCGTCTTGCCGACACACTCAACGAATTGGTTCGTCGCATGACTCAAAATATGAGTTGGTCATTTACACAATATTATTAGGCAATTAAGACCATTATTAGAATCATCTCATCAAATCTTCTTTTTTTTTTCCTTCTCCATCACTCCTACAAATTTCTTCCACTTTATTTATTTATTTATTTGTTTATTTGTTTATTTGTTTATTTTGGTGCAATCTCTTTTACTACTCATAGACCGACTAACCGACATAGAGAGTCCATATACTCACTCTTGGTAGACAGTTTCGTTTTGCAATCTGATCTGATCGAGAAAGAGAGAGAGAGAGAAAGGATGAGCGGTGTAGGAAAGACGGTATGCGTAACAGGGGCATCAGGTTACATCGCTTCATGGCTAGTTAAGCTATTGCTTCACCGCGGTTACACTGTCAGGGCCACCGTTCGCGATCCCAGTTTGTTTTCTCTCCTCCTCCTTTTCTTCTACTTTCTTTTCAGTCGATTCAGCCCCATCTTTGCTTCTTCTTAATGGATATCTGATTTTATTGCTCCGATCTCACCAATTAACTTCTAAGTTCAGAAGTGATTCAGGCATATGTTAACTGATTGAGATTGTTTTTGTTTTAGTTTGGTTTTAAGATTCTCTTTTCTTCTTCTTCTAGATTATGACATTGTGATTTTTGGTAAAGATGGCAAACCTGAAATTTGGTTAGTTATGGAGATTTAACCTGTTAGTGCAGATGAGAAGATCTTTAAGGACTTAGAAAGAATATGAATGAGATGGATTGATGAAATGACATACAGAGAAAGGGTTTGACATCAAACATAGTTTCTTTTAGTTTTATTAATTGGCATGATCATTTCATTCTAAAATGTTCAACAATTGGCTCATGATTTGGATTGTGTTGTATTAAACCAATCAATTCAAATGTGTAAGTGAAAGACTTTTCATTTCATATTCTTACTTTCTTAGGCCATATTTCATTTCATATTCGGCCCTTACATTTTATATTCTTAGGCTTTTCATTTCATATTTCTATATCTTTCATTGTTTCATTTCAATATATATATGAATAAAATCACACAATACAATACCTTTTATTCTAAACTTTTCTCATCTTTTCGTCTTAGTAATTCTTTTGGTATCAGAGCTTTTAAATAGCTTCACTTTTGACACAACAATTTTTCTAGAAATTGTAACGGAGGAAATAACCGTCTCAAATGCAATACATGCGATAAAAGTGGTCACACCTCTAATAATTGTCGTGTTCATATACAATGTTATGTAATATTTTTAGGCATTCAGTCACCATCATCAAACATCTATCGTCACTAAATCACTCATCCTCACCCAACTCACATACTCGTGGGCTTTTCATCATCATACATGCTCTGGAATGCTCTTCGCACCATATTATTGCACGTGTTACAACTCGTGTTCTTCAAAACGCAAACCTTGCAACAATCTTCACTTTTTCACCAACCTGTTTTTCCGCTGTCAACAGAGATCTTTAATGATGTTCCGCTATGTTCAATGAGTTTAATGGTCTCAATTAAAAAAGATGTGGTCTCTTGTTTCCCAATCCTCTCAGAATGTCGTGGGATGCAAATGAGTGTTTCAAGTCGAAGAAAAAAATGACAATTCTATTGAAAGTCATAGTGCTCGTTTAGTTGCAAAAGATTTTCATCGACAAAAAGACATTGACTACCTAAAACTTTTAGTTTAATTGTGAAACATATGTTATTATCCGAATTATCATATCTCTTGTTGTCACTAATCAATGGTAATTCATCAACTTGACGTTATCAATGTCTTTTTACATAGAACCCTTCCCTTCACAAGAAAGTTTTTATGTCTCAACCTCATAACTTTATTCATTTTCACTATAATAACCATGTGTGCAAATTTCAAAAAGCTTTCTATGGTCTCAAACAAGCTCCGAGAATGGAATACCATTTTGAAATTGTTTTTTCTCTCCCTTTGATTTCATTAATCTAAAAACGATAATCTTTATTTATTTATCACTCTCTAGATTGCATGATAATCTTTGTTTATGTGGATGGTATTATCTTTATTAGCAACTTCTTCTCTCATATCTTCTCAATCATTTTCAACTCAACCATTTTTTCTCATAAAAAATTTGGGACCACTACATACTTTATTGGTTTTGAAGTTTATCGTTCCGCCTCCGGTATTTTTTTACTCAAAGACATTTTTCTCCAAGCCAACATTAGTGACTCAAAAACTCTCAATACACCAATCTTCTTCGAGTCATCCTTATCTCAACATGATGGGACAATTTTTTTGAGTGAATTTTATATCGCAACATCGTTGGTGCTCTATATTATTTGACAGATACTCGACCAGGCATTGTAATTGTTGTCAATCGTGCTTGGTAATTTATGCAGCCGTCTACTACCATTTATTAGGCTGCTGTGAATAGAATATTCGTTATATTCATCACAAGTTTCACCATTCTTTGACTTCTCATTCGCTCATCCTCATCCATCGGACTTTCTGCATTTTTCGACTCTGATTGGGCTGGTTGTCACTACTATGTAGGCTAAATCATTTGGTTTCAATTCAACTACAGAATCATTTGGTTTCAATTCAACTACATGAATTTTGTCTCTCCCCTTAAACCTCTCACTCTTTGGTGTGACAGCATTTGTGTTACCTTCCTCTCCATCAATCATTTTCTATTCTCGTACAAAATATATCGAGATTGATATTTACTTCGTCTGTGAACGTGCTAGTCAAAAATCTCTAATCACTTGATACATATTTACTGATGATTAAATTGCCGTCATACTCACCAAAGTTTTGCTTCTAACCGTTTTGCTCTACTTGACAAACTCAAGGTGTGTACATAAGAATATTAAACCAAACAATTAAAATGTATAAGTGGAGACTTTTCATTTCATATTCTAGGCCCTTTTATTTCATATATTCTTAGGTTTTTTTATATTTTTAGGATTTTTGTTTAATATTTCTAGACCTTTCATTGTCCCATTTCAATGTATATATGTGTGTGTTATTGTCTAAATAAATAAAATTATATAATATGATATTTTATTCTAAAAGTTCTCTATCTATCTTTCCATTGTGTTCTTTCTTAAAAAAAAATTGTGCTTTCTTGGTTCTCATAATAAAAAGGCAGCAGTTAGTTGTTCTAAAAGATATTTATCTTGTTATGCAATATGACCTTCAGATGATTCAAAGAAAACACAACACTTGCTGAGTCTCGATGGTGCAAAAGAAAGGCTTCACTTGTTCAAAGCAAACTTGCTGGAAAATGGCTCATTTGATTCTGTAGTGGAAGGGTGTGAAGGTGTTTTTCATACAGCATCTCCATTCTATCATGATGTAAAGGACCCTGAGGTTCGTTCATCATTCGTCTTCTTTTCCATCTATCCTGAACTTCACTCTTAAATGGGATTATATGAAAGCTCAAAATAAATAGTATTAACAATTACAGTTTCCTGAAATTTTGCTGTTGTTTCCCTTTGTTTTTGCCAACAAAATAATAGAAGTAAATACACTGCATGATATCCGAATATCTTGTGTCCTAGATTTCTTAATTGAGATGCCTACTCTGCAACATAACTTATGTAGAATGATTGACTAGCCTAAATGAAAAAAAAAACATTTAGTTTTAAGAAAATAAATGATTTGTCTAAGCAACCCACCCTGGGTGGCTTAGAGACAAAAGCTTTCTATTAAGGGACTTATTAATTATTATGAAAGAACCATACTGAAGTATGAGGTTAAGGCGGTTGGGTTGCTGTGCTAGATATCAGAGCGAATCATAAGGAATTTAAGGTGCGCAAAAGTTATCCCGAACACCCAGGTTCCAGAAGAAATTGAATTGTAGTAGCAGTTTACTTTCCTAAACTTTGTGGACAAACAACCCATTAAAACTGTCTTACAGAAGGATTCTAGAACATTTTTCTCTTGTATTCTACTAAGAGTTATAATCTAGTTTTTTTTTTGCTAAGATATTATCTAGGATGTTAGGTTTGAATCTTATGATGGAACCTTTTGTTTATTACTTTTTCTTACTTGTTACAGGCAGAACTAATTGAACCTGCTGTGAAGGGAACACTTAATGTCCTTGGTTCTTGTACAAAGATTCAATCTCTGAAACGAGTGGTTTTAACCTCCTCCATTGCTGCAGTTGCATATAATGAAAAACCTCGTACACCTGAGGTTGTAGTTGATGAAACCTGGTATTCTAGCCCTGATCTTTGCAAGAAAAATAAGGTATACATTTTAAAGATATATTAAGAATATGTAGCATTTAACTTCCAAGGGTAACTCAAGTAGAAAGATTCATTACCTAAGTGGGTTGTTGTACTATCCTCCTTAAGGGAATAAACCCTCGTCGCAAAAAATAAAATAAAAGAATATGTATCATCTGTGTATGTGATCTGCTGGGCCTTGTTTGATCTGGGGTTATTTGAATAATCACCTGATTATGTCCTCCATCTATTGTTCTGACCATTACCAGGTTATTGTATGAGTAACCTAGTCTCTATAAACCATGACTCACTAATATCATTCTTTATCTGCATTATTTTTATTTTTGTCTATAAATCATTTCAATCTTGCTAGCATTTTTTTTTTCTCTTGGTGGATTTGTTTTGACGTGCTTAACATATCTTTCCTCCTAACTTGGTTCTAGATGTGGTATGTGCTTTCAAAGACACTAGCAGAGGATGCTGCCTGGAAGTTTGTAAATGAGAAGGGTATTGATATGGTCACGATAAACCCGGCTATGGTTATTGGTCCTCTACTTCAGCCTACTCTTAATACAAGTGCTGCTGCAATCTTAAATTTAATCAATGGTAAACAACAATATAAATTTTGCTGACTATTATATTTTCTGCAATTATGGTTGGTTTTTGCTATTTCATCTCACTTAACTCTGTTAGAAAAATAACTATTTAAATACTTCTGAAAATCCATATTCAGAAATTTATTGGTGGATTTCATTAGGATTCAGATACAAAACAATAGTGCTTCCAAATAGACATTTGGAGTTTAGACAAGGCTTTTTTGGACTTGACTAAGTGCTTGATGTGGTCTCCCATTACTTTGGCATGCAGGTGCAAAGACATATCCAAATGCTTCATTTGGGTGGGTTAATGTGAAAGATGTGGCAAATGCGCACATACATGCATACGAGACTCCTTCAGCTAAAGGGAGATATTGTTTGGTGGAGCGAGTTATACATTTCTCGGATGTTGTGAAGATGCTAAGTGAAATTGATCCTACAATTGAACTTCCACAAAAGTAAGTGAATATTTGATGGTAGGTCCTCTTAATCTCCTTATGGCTGCTAATTATTGAAAGTTTTTAATCTTTGCAGGCCTGCAGATGACAATCCAGATGTGCCTATTTATCAGGTATCAAAGGAAAAGGCAAAAAGCATAGGCATTGATTACATTCCCATTGAAGTAAGCCTCAAGGAAACAGTGGAGAGCTTGAAGGAGAAGAAGTTCTTCACTTCTTAAATCATCTAAAATAAAATGAAATTGTAAGGAAAACAATATGGTAAGTTCGACAATAACTGTATCTGGTTTGTTTTTGTTTGGCTTTCGAGAATCTTGTAAGACAGTTTCTTAAAGCAAAATAGGGTTTCTGCAGACTATGAACTTTTTGTTGGATTTTGTTCAGAATCTCTCTTGACTTGAAATTTGTTATCATTCTAATTTCTAGAGAACTCCAGATATAATAAGAATGCATGAATAACATAGAAGGAAGGTTTGAACTTTGGACCAACAACATTACCTGTCACTAATATCTTTCTTTGACTAATAGTGTTTGGAGGGTTATTTGAATAATATGGGATTGAAATTGTGAAAAGTTTAGTTATTTATAACTCACTTAACAAGTATCATCAATTTATCATGCCTAAACATTAAGGAACAAGAATTATGCTTAAACAAAATTTGTAATTTATAAGAATATTAAAAATGTATTAATATTTTTTTATAAAGAAAATGTTATTTTGTTATTTAAATTTAGTAAAGTAGAAGAGATAGTGAGAGAGAAATTGGAGTAATGAATGAAGAGAGAATATATTTTTTTTAATTAAATTTAGTTTTTCTCTTCCAAATCTTCTATCCTTATCATTTTTTTTTTTATATATTAAAAGAATTATAATAATAATTTACTAATATTTCGTAGAGTATGATATTTTATAAATTTTAGAAGATATTAATTAATTTATCCTTTTTATCTAATTATTATTTATTCATTTTATTTAAATATAGGAAAAGTACTTACATAATATTGAAGTACTCTTTACATATAAGAATGGATAAAATAAAATCTCAAAACAAACAAGGCCTAGTGTGGTGAAAGATTTGTGACATGTTATTTAGTATTTACTTAATTTTGTGGATCTTTGTTTTAGAAAAAGTAGGTTTATTAAAATATTTTTTTATATTAAAATTTAATAAAAATAAAGTAATATTATTTTAATATTTTAATTAATAAATTAAATAATTTAAAAATTATAATGACATTAAATAAAATATTTTTTTTAAACTTAAAAATCAGACTAACTCTAAAGTATTCAAAACTATTTTTAATTTTACTTCATTTTTTCTTTTTGAAAAAGGTCTATATAATGGAAATCTTTGTATAATCTATATCCTTTTTAAAATCTTGTCTATATAATGGAAATTTTTGTTTACTAAGGCTCTGTTAGATTGTTGAGAGTTTTTTTATATGTTAAAATAACTTTTTAAATTTAAAATTTTATATATCATATTTTGTTTTTTTAAATTATTCTATCATATCATTCATTAATTAAAATAAAATAAAAAAATATTATAATAATTTAATAAAATTAAATGACAACTATCTTTTCATTTAATAATACAATTGAGCAGTTCAAGTTTACTTTGGTCGGAAGACAGGATCACAGAAGAAGAACACAGTGAGAGAGATGAAGAAAGCGGGGGCAGAGAAGAAGAGAGTAAAGCGATCCGCTGCTGCTGCTGTACCTGCTCTTAATGGCGGCACCAACAACGATACTTCTCCTCCTAGGGTTTCTCCTTTCATCATTCTCTCCCATTTCATTTCTCTTAAAATGCATTTACCAAAATTGCGCATTTGATTGGGTTCATGTTGTTGAATGTCTATATAATTATTTTCTGTCTTTGAAAAAATGAAACAGAAAAAAGCAGACAAGAAGGAGGATGTATTTCAGTTGTTTGCTGAGAAGGTCAGAGATAATAAAGGTCTTGAATCCAGGTGGGCAATCTTACAAGAGACTCGGGTTGAATATTTCAGAGGAAAGGGTTTTGTTAGCTTTTTGAAGACTCATCCTGAGGTCAAGGATATATTAGAATCTGATAAAAATCTTGATGTAGAAGATATAGTCAATATCTTACTGGATAAAAAATTGTTAGCACGCTGTGATCGTGTCGTGAAAACTCTTCGACCCGGGAAGAAGAAGTTGTCTACATGGCCTGCACACTTGGAGATATTCCCAGTAAGTTCTTCAATATTGGAGGGGCATTTTGTTTTTAACTTCTGAAATTGAGTTTTTTTATTTTCTATTGTAGGATCAAGTTTTTTCTGAACAAGATGCCTTCTTTGCATGGACTTTTGAAAAACGACATCCATTGTGGCAAACTCTTTTATCTTTCTTCTGGCCAGTGCTAACACTCGCGATTTGCTTGTTTCCTGTATACCCTCATCAGGTCAAGCTGCTCATTCTCTATTCCTGTGCTGGACTACTGCTACTCATACTTAGCCTCCTCTTATGTGAGTGAGTTTGTTTGTACAATTCAAGTCATAATACGTTTTATGTATCTTAATCATTCTTGACTGGTCTTACTTTGTTTGTCGTAATCTATCACAGCTATGATGTTTTGTGTGTTGTATGATGATGACCTTCATATATTTATGGTCACTTTATTTCTTGAAAAAAAACACACAAAAAAAATAGTCTATCTCTCATTCATCCGTTTTTTTAAGTTTCAATCTCTTTTTGTTTTTGGCAGTCAGAGCTGCAGTTTTTGGTGCTCTATATACAATTATTGGGAAACGTGTCTGGTTTTTTCCGAATATCCTTGCTGAAGAAGCAACACTGAGTGAACTATTTCAATTCTGGCCCAAGAAAGATGAGGATGATAAGCCAAAGTTTACTGCAAGGCTTTTCTACTTCGGTTTTGCTGTGTTAGTGATCTTAATTCTAAGGCATCATGCTCCTGATGAAGCTGCCAGATACAGGTTTGTTTGCTGTGCTCATTATCCCCGAAT
Organism: Impatiens glandulifera; assembly: GCF_907164915.1. Lineage (NCBI taxonomy): Eukaryota > Viridiplantae > Streptophyta > Magnoliopsida > Ericales > Balsaminaceae > Impatiens > Impatiens glandulifera. The sequence continues at coordinate 8,364,045 of NC_061864.1, read as the reverse complement.
AATCTAACATCACTATTTCATACTTCTACTCAATATAATTGTTAAATGTCTAATTGGGTACACAAAAATTGTTCAATTCCTAAGAGATTGAGATCTCTCATGTTCGGTTCTCACTGAAAAGCACTCCTGCTGAGATAAAACGAAAAACTAATCTAAAATAAAATTGCTCCATTTGGTACTCAGGAATTTACTGGTCCTTGACATCAACATTCAGTTCTTAACTAAACATGCTGGGTTACTTGCAGGTACCAGAAACGGGTCTCAAATATCATCGATGACGTTCTTGAGTGGTCTCCTAGATTATCTTTGTCTGGGATGATGGATAACCATACTGAGCCCCAAAATGGTACTAGTGCGGATGAGTTTGAGACAAAATCTGAAGAAGATACATACAACTTAACTGAAGAAACCACATATGAACAAAATGTGGAGGAAGAAGAAGAAATCAGGGACACAGAATCATAATATGACGCCGCCATGCAGCAGCTGCAGGGCCAGCCGATATATAGATTATAGACCAAGACATTTAGTTTTGGATATGTTTTTTTTTTTTGGAAAATGTTTCTGTTTTTATTGTATAACAATGTAATCAATATATACAATCCTTATGAGAATATATATATGATTGGTTTTGGTTGGACCAATTTATAGAACATGAATGACTATGCTCACTTACAGGGAGCCTGAAGTGTTTTTATTCTTTCTAATAATTTATAGCATTTAGATGCTAAAAGAGCACCATATTCTCATCTCTAATCTTTCTTAATTATTGCAGAAATATTATTGAGATGCAGATTTCTACATTTTTAAGAGTCCTTTATTGAGTGTTTAGAGGTTTTGCTTATATTTATTGGGAAGTCATTGAATCAGGTATATCTTAAAATGATACTAATTTCTCTACATCAGATGAGTAAAATCAAATTAGAGAGTTTGAAGCTAAAGGACTAAAAATATTTGGGAATCTATGAAAAATAAATAATACCAAGGCTCTTTCAGAACCAAATGAGCCCGCAGACTTTAAGGAAAGAGTTTGAGATGATGGGGAATGACAAGAAAAGTGGCATGTCATCACAATAAGACAATGTGCGTGTGAGAGATCTATGACCCCATTAGAGATGTTATTGCTCTTATTCAAAAGAGTTATTGTTTCCATAACCAATTTTATGGCTAAAGTAAAAAACTCCTCTATCGATGAAGGCTCGTAGGTTCATGTCACACAAGGTCACAGTCGTGTTGAAAAGAAACAAACTTTGACACTTTTGATATGGTCACTCAAGCTTTGGAGGGTTATGACTTAGGACCATCATACAAAAGGAAATGGTTTAGGGTTTCCTCAAAATCACAGTTACATCCAAAGTATGTGAAGAGTGTATGATTGGCAAACAACAGTGCTCAAAATCTCCAACAAACAATGTTACATTACATCTGCTGATGATGTTTTAAAGGCCCACTTTCTTTGAAATTTAATGCCCTTTTTACTATATTCAAAACTCATGTTGAAAGAAGCATCAAAACACTTCAAATGAATTTTATTTTTTTGGTACAAAATATATGAAGAAAATCAAACAAATTCTACATATGAGACCCTCAGTCATAACCTCCACTTCAAGTTGCGTTTTAAGTGGGAAACTTTGGTCAATCTCACTTGAGCTCCCTTAGTGAGTTATTTCATGTCAATACCACTTCAAGTTGCGTTTAAGTGGGAACCTTTGGTCAATGTCACTTGAGCTCCCTTAGTGAGTTATTTCATGTCTTACCAGGCACTGTTTATCGTCTCTGCAATGACATTGCTCACTCCACAGTTGATCTGGCCTCAAGAGTAGGTAGAGTGGTCATCTTATTATTGCATCTACTTATATCAGAATAACAATATGATTATTCTTCTAGTCTAGATATTAATTTTCTGGTACAAACCAATGTTAACAATCTTATCAAATATATAACCAGTAACAACAATACCACAACATCCATAAAATAAGGTCATTATCCTCATCTCCTTTTCATTTGAAAAATAAACAAATCAAACAACAAAACTCAACAGTTCACTTAAAACCTAAACAAAACTTGAAAACAGCATCTACTATTAGTACTGTTTGTTTGTTATCATGATACTAGAATGTCACGTAGCAGTTACAAAGACGAAGAAAGTTGGAGAACACAAAATCACCGTCCTCCTCTGACTGCTTCATTCAAGTCATTTGACGAGGACAGGAACAGCTCAATGTAACGATTGCCCAGCAATTGTCTGTTCTTGGTCATGGCTGCCCTTGAATCCTCTTTACTCTCAAACTCAACAAATGCTTCACCTGTTGACTTACCCTCTGAATTGAGAACAAAGTGAACAGATTCCTCTGACAATGAAAAGTCTTTAAAGAATTCCAAAATATCATCCTTTTCAGCAGAAAATGGCAACCCTCTCATTCGCAGCACCCCCGCGTTTTCAGTTGTTTCATTGCTGCCACCATCCCAGTTTCTTGTCTTCTTTTGTCTGGTAAAACATACAAACTAAGTTAAACATATTCCATATGACCTATGCATATAGTCAGACACGTTAAAAAAAGTTCATTGGCAGTTTCTCATTTTGATCCAAATTCAAATCTAGATTTGAAAACAAAGTGTTTCCAAATGGGCAAAACAAATTTGTATCCGGATGAAAAGCATCAAATAATTTTATGTGTACAAATCCATATACATTTGTTGTAGCTGCCTGGATACACTAGAAATCACACCACATTCAAACCTCCCTCCGATGATCCAAATATCTGATTATCGTGAAATTTGTACAATTTGTTTCAAGACGATTTGTTTCACGACGATTTTTTTTAGCCCTACCGAGCCAACAAACCAAGTAAGTTATAGATCAGTCTTATTTTGTCTTCAACTAGAATGAAAAAAAAAGTCTGATTTCAAGAATTGATGTCTTGAACCCCCTAAACATCAAGAGTCACCTAACAATTGAAGACAACCAACAGGGAAGAACAAACAAAATTGAATCTCTAATAAATGACTGAACAAAATGATTTGTTTAGTCAATGGGAATCAATTCAATAACTCTCAGTTTATGTGTGCTTACTGTTATTGTTCATATTCAGGTTGTTAACTTGACCAAATTGGATATATTACCTTAGAACAGGCAATGGACAATTCAGAACACCTTAAAAGGTATTGCCGTGCTATGTGAATTGAAATACAATCTGAAGCTAGAAGCATAAAGTTCCCCTTACTGTCAGATAAATTACCACAAAATAACTTACTCCCAAAGAATCATAAGTTAAGGAGCATTAGTCTAAAGATAGAAACTTTTGCATGTTCTTCCTCTGAATGTCAAGCACAAGATAAGCATACTAGAAATTCAAGAACAAGAGGGTATTTGGATAATTTCAATATAAAATTGAATAATATGTAACAAAACTCAGGTCTTGATCCTTTTTTCTTGTATGTGATTATAAAAGCATCAAAGATTTGGATTGTTGGAATAAGTAGGCCACATAAGTAATGCATATTAAACCAATCAGAAAAGAAAAATCCAGATATACATATATATGCTTCTCATAATTAATTATAGAGGAGCATAATGAAGACAAGAAAGATAATCAATCACCTGCCCCTTGAAATTGCAGTATCCATGTCGGAACGCGAAGAAGGGAATAGCTCAACATAGCGATTTCCAATCATCATCCTATCTTTATCCATGGCAGCTTTAGAATCTTCTATACTAGAAAACTCAACAAATGATTCCCCTGTAGGCCTTCCAGCTGAATTGAAAGTAATATGAACAGATTCTTCAGAAAGTTCAAATCCCTTGAAGAAATTAAGAATATCATCCTTATCAGCCGAGTAAGGAAGTCCCCTTAAGCGCAGAATTCCTGTATGCTCAAGAAGATCCTTCGAATCATCAGATGATTTAATTCTAGGAACAGTTGGATGAGGCGAATCACCAGCACCAGCACCACCAGCACCACCAGCACCACCAGCACCAGCACCAGCACCAGCACCAGCACCAGCACGGGAATCAGAAACTTCATTGGCTATAGCCTTGTAATATTCCTTCCTTGTACTCCTGAAAACCTCAACATATCTCCTACCAATATTGTGCCTATCTCTTTGAAGAGCAAAATTAAGTTGAAGAGCATATCCTAAAACGCAAAAAGCCTCACCCATGAATTTTCTACCCTTATGGATGAAAAGAACATCGACAATATCAAGTCCACGGAAGAAGTCGGCAATATCAGTTTCAGTGCAATCGTATGGGAGACCTCGAAGTCGGACAACAGGACAAGCAAGCGATTCGCCGACAAATGAGTAAGGAAGAGGAATAGGAAGAGGAGGAGGATGAGGAAGATGATGATGATGATGAATGGGATTGTACATATAAGTTGAAGCAGCAGAAGTAGAGCCGTAAAATGCAAGAGGATCCATTATTCGTTGTCGTTTTGGACCCGTTTCACGTCCGTCACTCAAATCGCCATAACTGTTTACACAAAGATATATGAACAAAAGCTTGAAATTAAAAGAAAGAAACCAAGAAATCATACCTCAAGGCTCCTCTGTAGAACATTTTTAACTGCCAAAACAATATTAACGGGTGTCTCTCTCTCTCTCTCTCTCTCTCTGGACTGCAGTTGAGGGTTCAGGAGGAGGATGAGGAAAGACGATACTCCCCTTACTTAATCAGGTCTGCGGAAATTGGAAGCATCCTCAATAAGGAAAGCTTGAAACGTCGTCGTTCACTTCTTTCTAAAGTTTTTTTCTTAATGTTTGTTTTTAAAACATCTTTTTTAGTACTCTAGCTCATAAAATACATGTTAGATAGTTTATTGAGTTTTTTTAGACTCATAATATATAATATATTTTTTATATATTTTTATGTTAAAACTTAAAATTTAAAATAAATATATTTTATTCTCTTTCTCTTATATAAAAAAGACCCACTATTTATATTATTATATTTATTATATTAAAAATTAAAAAGCAAAACTCTAATGAATTATCATATCATACATGATTCATAGTTTATTTCACTTGTTTATAATAGAAGGTCGAGAGAAATCGTCAAACTTTCAATAATCGTAGTAATCTGATGGGTATCATTCATAATATTATTATTATAACGTTTTTAGATTCGTCTAGAAAAATCATTAGAGTATATTTGGAGTTAATCGTTCTTCTCGAAGATGTATGAGTTCGATAAATAATTGAGTACCTTTTTTTTTTTAAACGATTTTTTCATTTTTAATATATGAACATTTTTAAAAATAAAACAATAGGTTGTTTCATTTTTGTATATTTTCTCTCACTTACACAATTTCTCTCATTCATTCATTGAGAAGAAAATTAAAACTTATTTTCACTTGTACTATTGTTATTGTTTTTGCTTTTAAACAAATCTGATTTCATTTTTGTTTCAAGAAAATCCGGCGACAAACAAGAATTTTTTTTTTGTCGGTTAACTAATCAATAAGTCTTGTTTATGTTTTTATGATGAGAAACTTATGCTTATAATGATTGTTCATGGATAAATATAGAAAAACACTAAATGATGTAACTACTTTCTCTACGAAGAGGCTTAAAGTTTAAGGTAAAAGATCAATCGCAGTGCTTTGACTTTGTCCGAGATTGAATTCACCACATGTTGAGTTTGAGAGCCTTGTGATGGGTGAACTTATTATAAATGAGTGGAAAAAATAATGAAGAGGAAGAGTCACTAGAATGTTACGATATATTAGACATTATGATTTTTTTTATAACTTTTTTATCACTAGATTGTGGGTCTTATATATAGGTTTTGAGAAAAGAAATGAAAAAAAAAATAATATAAAAATTATATTATATATTATTATGCTAAAATAACTTGACAAATCATAAGCAAAATAACAATTAATATATGAACTCGAACCGAAACTCATATACCTACCTACAGAATTTTATCACTTTTTTAGTTGATTTTTTACTTTTTCATACATAACAACAAAAAATTACAAGTTTAAAAATGAAACAATTTTAAGCTGCAATTTTGTGTTTGCACTGACCTGCCTTATATTTTATCATTCCTTATTCATGAATTTTTTTACTGTGTTTGACAATTTTATCTTTAACTTCTATTCTACTAATGAATTAAGATTTCAATTATATCATGAAAATATGTTATCTCTAAAGGAGAAAGAGAACTATAGAATTTACTAGTAGACCAAAAGTTTAAAATTTAATTCCACAAATAACAATTGAAATAGGATCATGACAGTAGACGTGGAGTGCTTACTAAATAAATAAAATTAAAAAAAAAACTCATAATTAAAATTGCAAGGCCAATATACAAATTTCTTTTTTTAGAAATTGAGAAACCAATCACCTAGCAGACAAAAAGCATATAAGGAATTGAGAATTTTGACAGTTTAGTGCACAAAAATTATAACACATCAGGATTACAAAGCCAAATTCAATCACATCCCATATTTCGGTTTCTCCTTTTTCCTATTCTCACTTCTTTACCCTAAACCCTAAAAGAACCCTTCTGGCCATTCAATAAAGACGACAAGTTCTCCTTTTCAATTCACAACTAGTAGAAACTCTGGCATTAAAAATTGAAGGATTCATACCATACATGTGTGAAAGGGTTCAAATAGATGGTCATTCTGCTGCGCCATCCTCAATGTTCATAAATAGCCCCAGTGCTGTTTTAACACGAAGCTGCAACACAAGAAAAATATATCAAAGTTATAAATAAATAAATAAGCATTAACCACCCACCAATGTAAACAAGCAGAGTGATTCTTCTTAAGAGTGTATGCTCATGTTAACAACCTTTACATCAAGGCAAGAATCATTAACCAGAATTTTCAATTGAGGAATTATGCCGATGTTTTTTAGTTTTACAGCTCGATCGGATGAACCTGGGCTGCTTGGAGATATGAGATTTATTATCGCCCACGTAGAAACTGTTTGCAGTTGGCTATTGGAACTCTGCAAGAATCTTAGAATCATTGGCTGGCTGTTGTCTATCGGGTAAAGAAGTGCTTGCATTACAGCTTCCTTGTGAAATTCATTACCAGATGCCACGTTGCAAAGGATATACAATCCCTGTCATAAATCCATCAAAAGAACCAATAAAAAAACTACTTAGCTATGCATAAAAAATTCTTCTAAAGTATCACCTTAGATGAAAATGTCGATGCAAAACATATCTAAGATTAACTTAATTTGGTAAGTTATGATTAACTCCCTATAATAATATAGTAAGAACTTTCTAAAAACAACTCTAACCCCTCAAAATTAATCAAATTGTGTATCTATAAAGGTAAAATAGTCTTTAATAATTTTGCCAGACATTAGTTTCATATTTGATTGAATCAAATTACTCTTAAAATTTACATATTTTTATTTGGTTTATTCAAACACTTAAAATTTAGCATTCAACACTAATTTTTCATTTTTATCATACACACCCTAAATGTGTTTACCAGCCCTCTAAAAGCACATAAGAGCTAAATCAACATGATGGTTTAGCAGAAAATATTATAACATTATTGCATTACATATATCTTCCATACTTCACATGGCCATAATAGTTTTAGTTCTATATAGAACACACTAACCTGAACCAAAACCTCATCTTTAAGAGCACTCCGTATTTGTCTACAAACAGCTTGCAGTAGTAGACCTCCCTCAGCAAAGACATAATCAATGCACTCCAATGGTCCATCAACCAGATTCCGCACAAAAGCCAGAGCTTGTTCTTGTACAGAAGTCTCAGAGTCTGTACCAGAAATGCCATTAAGACATTGTATTTATGAAGCTATGAAACATGTACATCTGAAATTGATCAAAGGACAGGTGCACAAACAATTACCACAAATCAGACTCAACAGTGCTGTTGACGTGAGTTCTAGCATAACCACTTCTTTAAATTGTCTGTCTGTAAGAAATATCAAGTTCCTTAGTGCCCATACAGCATTGAGTCTAAGACTTGAATCCATTGATTTTGATAATTGAACAAGTTCTCTCAATCCTCCGCATTGAATGATAGTTAACTTATTCGTTGTAAAATCAATCACTATGTTGCTAATAGCACCAAGAGCAGCAATCTGGAAACAAAAGCCACCGTTTAGAAAAAAAATCTAATCCAAATATGTTTTGCAATGACAAAGTAACAAATTTTCCCAGTTATTGTTGGATTTACAAAACCAAGAAGCTATTATTGCTTTCATCAAAGGCAGTCATCACCAGGAAACAGTCAGAACCCCTTTGTTGGATGGAGTGTAATTTAGATGGTCATAATAAATTTTATGAAAAATGTAAACAAGAATTGCGTGGAAGCATATCTTTTCGAAGCTTTTACCTGGACAGAAGTAGAAGTGTCATTCAAAAGTTCAACCAGCAGACTGATATTCGTTTCATTAATAAAGTGATCTGCACTGAGATTCTGAATGATTTCATTAATGGGGTTAGTATTATGCTTCAAACTCAAACTAAGAAACTTTGGATTATGAACCTTTATTGACCGAGAGATGCACTTAAAAAATATGCATACTGCTTCATGTACGTCAGAGCTCCTATGAGTCAGTGCACTGTTTACTAAGTTAAAGACCTACGCACACACACAAAAAAAGGTTTAATATTATAACAGTCATTCATGTGTTTACAAAGCTAGATCTTGTAATTAGATTAAATTATTAACAAAGAGATGTAACCAAGTTTCAGATTATACAGATGGATAATCAAATTCAAGGTCCACTTATAGGACATGTCTCAGCATTAGCAGTATGTAGAAGTGATAAAAATATCTATATAGGAAAATAACAAAAAGTTCCAATATTTAACTAAAGTATGTCTCCTCTTCTTAGCAGCCTTGCAACCATTCGTGGAAAAGATTAATAACAATGTCATAAGATGCCAGAATAACTTCCGGTTAAATTTGGGGTAGTTCACAGATCAAGTGCTAAGGTGGTGTGGCTGCAGAACAAAGTTATAATTGATAATAAAAGGAGAATACATGGTGCAATTTAATGTCATACATGGTACCTGCAGCGAAAGAAGTCTTGACCTGCATTTTTCCAGCGTGGAGCATAAACCTGCCAATGCCAGGAATATTCCTTGCACACGTCTGGGCTGCAGTACCGCTTTCTGCAAGCAATCACATAGTTTATCAACAGCATTGGCCTCAAATGCTAGATTTTGCAGATCCTTATTTCCAGCAACCAAATTTGACAAGGCAAAAGGAGCTTCATCCCCAACTTGACCAGGATCATCAAGAATATCAAGCAATATTAGCACCAACTTAGTCGTGATTCCAGTATCTTCCAGATAACAAGGAGATGTATTCCTTAAAGCAAGCAAAAACACACAGGCAAGCAACCTAATTCGGGGATACTTATCTTTCGTTAGTTCAGTTATGATACTTAATGCTTTTTCTTCAAGACCCACAAGCTGTGAGATTACTTCTGGATTTCCCTTGGTAATTGTTGCCAGGGATTCTAAGCTTGCCTCTCTCTGACATAAAGAACCACCAAGAAGACTAACAAGCTTCTTTAGAACTCCAGTTTCACTTAGTGCCTTCTGCTCAATGCTTGTCCTACAAGAATGAGTTATGATGCTAGCACCAAGCCCACTTACATTTTCATTCTCACTGTTGAGTAGTAATAGGAGTGATTCCATATTCTTTTCTTGGAAAAAATTATATCTGGGAGCCAGTTTGGACTGATAGATCAATTTAAGGGAACGAGTACCAGCATCTACAATCTGCAGAATTCATCTCCAAATGACCCAAAATTTCAATGATTACCTACACTAGATTGGTATGAATAGAAGAATGACTAATAATAAGAATAAAACTACATTGAAGTATTTCTGCCTATATAATGAGGGGAACATGGTCAGTGATTTTGAAAGGGCTCAAGGAACTCAATTGATTGTATTTTTAGCAATATCGATTCTACAAATATCCAACTTAAAAGAATAGTAGATTCTAGAGTTTGCTAATGGTACATATTCAATGTTTAAAGACGAAGAAGTGTTGGACTACAACTGTCATCTTTATAAAACAGAGATCTATCCTCAAGGCTATTATGAAAGACATAAACATATCTACATCAAAGGGAATGAGAAATTGAAGTCGTCATTTAAAACACTAAACCCCTAACAGCAGAAAGATTGAATATGTAACAGAAGGTCGTCTTATGCATCAATGAGCATCACCAGTTGTTTGATGTACTACACTTTCAAGTTTTAGGAGTGGTGGTGATTGATGATTGATGATCAATTTTTAGAAACTTCTCTAATATATATTTTTTCCCACAAGAATAGTTTTTGTAGCGATATTCAGTAACAGACAATGCAAGGTTGCTTGCCTTGGGAAAAGTTTTTCACATCACAAAATGCAAGCTTTTGAAGGCTCAGTGGCCTGAGAAAGCCCCAGTTTGCCTCCACCCTGCATGAACATAAAGGTGCAATAAACACGACGCCCAATCATTTCATGTTCACCTAGTAAGATATCATAGAAAACACTCTATACAAGTTTGCTTAGGCGGTAGCTTTTACAAACATTTGAAACTGACTTGTGAAACTAATACCCCATTTTAAATCGTCCTTGGACTTAAGTTGTTCTTCATCTAACCTATGCTCATCTTATTGCATAGATAAATATGAAGTGCAGTCTCCAAATAAAAAATTTAAAAAAAATGGCACCAAGCAAACAAACATGAATGATTACCTTCTCATTTGGATAGTTGATTAAAGAAAATAGGATAGGCAAAGCTTCGGCATCAATAACCGCCTTGACGCCTGTATCCAAGCCACATGCGAAACTTCCTATGGTGGCCACCGCCTGCACGAGGAGAGAGAGAGATGCTTCACAATTCCCAGCGGAGGAATCGGAAAGGATAGAGACAACAGCGGGTACAGCCCCGAGCTTGATGTAAGAGAGCTTCTTAGTGCGGTTTCCGATGATCTGGTTCTTCAGATATCTAAGGGCCTTGAGCTTATCGTCGCCGTCAGACGCTGAGGAAGTCAGCCGGATAATGAGGTCATCCGGGCGGAGAAGCGTGGCAGCATATGTAGGCATCGTTCGCCGCCGGCGAAGTGCAAAATCATGCGACTCCTTCCTTACTCGTAAATTGATGAACTTTATTATCGACAAATATGCATATGGATGGGGTTTTAGAGATTCAAGGGCTTATTTGAATCATTTTTTAAACTTTATTGGTGGAATACAATAAATCACTGTCGTATCGTAAAAGATAAACTTATAACGTAAGGATAAATGTTATATTTTATGAATGAGAAAGATATACTTGATTGATTTGATATATACGAGATAATTTATCAATTTTATAACTGTTTTGAATATTCAATTTTATACCTCAAATAGGCTTATTTGGTTTATTTTGGTTAAAGTAGCCAAAAAAAACCTGTATGAAATATTAATAAATTTATTTGGGTATAATGAGTTTTGAGAGATTTAAGTCCTCACTCACTCACTGTTGTTAAAAATTAGATAATAAGGTTTAATAATTTAAAATTTAGAAAAATTGATAAAGTAAATATTGTTAAAGTTTAAATAATAAGGTTTAATAATTTAAAATTTAGAAAAATTGATAGAGTAAAATTGTATTTTAAATAGAGAAATAAAGTGATTAAAATGATCGAATTGATGGAAAGGAGGAGAGAGAAAAATTAAATTTAATCTAAAAAAACAAATAGGACAGACCTAGAGAGGGAAAAAATGGATGATTGGTGATGATTTTGAGAAGGTTATGATATTTTTGGTAAAAAGATTTAAAAGGATATTGATATATATGAATAAAATAAAAAATAATAATTTAAAATAGAAAGTATTTTGATTAATTAAATGAATAATATGATTGTTGAGAAATAATTAATTAAAAAATTAATTTTAAATTGAATTTTTAAAAAAAATAACCAGTCCTAATTCCAAAGTCTTAATCTTACAAAACTTAATAAGTAAATCAAGTTTATTTATTTATTTTTAATTTACTAAATAAATATGTTAATAAATGGTTAACTAAAAAAAGGTTAGGTCATAGATACAAATCAATTGAATATTAGTTAAAAAAAATTATATTAATATTTTAAATCAATTTATATCTATTATAAAAAAAATATATTTTAAATTAATTTATATCTGTAAAAAAATTCATCCTTCAAAATATTAATATATCTAAACGCAAATCCAATTATTTTAATTATTTATTAGACATATTTCAGACTCACCATAACTATGTATAAAGGAATTAAAAAAAAAAAAAGTGATAAATGTAGTTTTGTGAGCTCATGTCAAAACCCTGACTCTTTCTATACCACTCATCAAATGAAAGATAATTCAAACCCTAAAATCAACCAAAAAGAAAGATGAAAAATCCACATTATAGTAACTGCCATGAAAATAAATAAATAATGATCTCTACATTCTGTAGTAGTAGTAGTTCAAACTGATATTATTATAAATCCTAGGATAAAGAATCAAAACTAAGTTTGACTCCCACCATGAAAATTGGAACAAAAATTCATAATTAGCCAACAAGGGATTTGAATGATCAACTATTTTTTACCAGAGTCCTATAGCCTTCCACCAAATACCTCCAACTCCAAGCCAGATAAGAATATTGACAACCGAGATTATGAACCCATATCCCCACCATTTCGAAAGAGGGACATAGTTAGCGCCATAGAACACGGGTGCTGAGCCTATTCCATAGTGGGTCAGGCCACCCATCAAGTTGGACAGGAAGGCAAGCACCAATGCCCCAAAATAAGGGGGTGTGCCTAGAGCACTTGCGACCGATAAGAATGCTGTGAACATAGCTCCAATATGAGCCGCTCCACTTGCAAAGAAGTAGTGAGAATAGAAGTAAAGAAGGACCAAGATTCCGAACGAGAGATGCCATGAAAGACCCAACCCTCCAACAAACTGCAAACATATAAGTAACCATTATTCAAAGAGACCCTTATCAGAAGCAAAATTTAACAAGACAAGACGTACCTTGACCACTGTTTGGCTAAACCATGTGATGAGACCTAATTTATTGAGATAGCCAGCCATTGCAATAAGAGCAGCGAACCAGGTTAGGGTGTCCCAGGCTACAGATTCAGCTAAGCATTCTTTCCATGTCACAACCCCACTTATTAGTAGGATCGATAATCCAAGTATAGCTGCCGTAACTGCATCCACTTTCAATACTCCTCCAAATACCCAAAGTCCCACCTGAGATCAAAAACCACCCACATATGAACAAATTCACACCAAATGAAGTCAAAACCCACACACACTATAACTATAACCTACATCATGAATCAACAATTAATCTTTATACCAAATGCAAACAATCACACTTTAACGTGAATCATGATTCATAAAACAATCTTATACTAAATAGAATAGAGTCCTTTTCAATGAGATCATGATTATTATAGTGATTATAACAAAACACAAGTTTCCAAATAGGCTCGTAGTGTTGCACACGGTAATTCCTATGGAAATTGTGTGTATGGCCAGCCAATGAGATGATTTTGTTACCAAGAACTTTTAAAAGGAAAACAAGATTGATTCTACGAGTTGACAGTTTCTTATCTAGATCTGGATTCAGAAAGTGTTTTCAAATGGGCATATGTGTTATCCATCATTTTCAAGGTCTATGACAGTATACAAACACTCCAGCTAAAGTAGCTATCTCTATCAAGGCAACAAAGCACACACAATCTTGAACAATTAAGTGAGAAGAAAGAACAAGAATTACTTACAACTATGTTCCTGAGAAATCACTGGTTAGTTAATTACTAAATCAAATCTACAAACATCTTGAATAACCACAAGCACTAAAAGGAAGGTATGCAAAAAATGCTGTAGTACCAGTTAATAGGTTCAATTGTGTGTTTCATACCGTAAGAAGGAGAGTTCCAGACATTATAAGCTCATTTCTAGACATGGGTCCCATTTTCTCTAACCTTTCTCTAGCAAGCTTGGGAGCATCGGGGCTAGTCTTCACTGACGGTGGATATATAATATAAAGAAGCAGAGGCACAACCAACAAGGACACCAGACCCGGTACAAAGGCGGCCTTCGCCCAATCCATCCATCCAATCGTCTGATTTATCGCATTGTAAGCCAAGGTAGCACTCAATGGATTCGCAGCCATAGCTGTCAAGAACATGGAAGACGAAATAACCGAAGTCTGAAAACAAGTTAACATCAACCAAGACCCTAATTTGTGCTCCGTCCCATCCCCTACATTACTCCCACATGCAACACACAAGGATTTCACCAATGGAAGAAAAATCCCTCCCGCACGAGCCGACACCGACGGAATTGCAGGAGCTAAAAGAGCTTCGCAGAAAACCAAACTGTACCCTAACCCTAGTGAGGAGCTTCCGAAGAGAGAGACGAACTGATACGCGATCCTATTGCCGAGGCCGGTTTTGATAAATCCTCGGGCGAAGAAGAAGGCGAGAGCGATAAGCCATGGGATCGGATCGCCGAAGGCGGAGAAGGCGGCAGCGAAAGTAAGAGTCTTGGTAAGGACACAGGTACCAAGTCCCATCAGTGCTACCGCTCCTAAAGGCAGGGGCTGGGTAATGATCCCGACGATAGTAGCCAAGAAAATAGCCAACAATTGCCATGCATTTCGCGTAACGCCGGCCGGATGAGGAACCAACCAAAGGATTACACCGGTAGCGATCGAGGCGATTAGAGGCTTCATTGATGCGCCCTGCCATGGTTCCTGCTCCGTCTTCGCCGGAGGCGAAGCCGCCGAAGCATTTACTGAAAGTTTACGCCTAGAAAACGTGGGATCGAGGATGCAACTGTTCTTGGAAGTGGGTTTGAATGGAAAATCTACAGCTTTGCTGCTAATTTTGAAATGGGTTTGATCCTGGGCATCTGATTTGAGATTTAAAGATGGAAGAGAAGATTTAGAAGAAGAAACTCGGCGACATGGAATCGATCGGAAGTTAAGTGAAAGAGATGAAGTGAGAGCAAACGCCGCCATTGCTCCTCCGGTAGAAGTAAGTCGCGAGCTTGCTCAATGAACAACACTGTGAGAAGTCCCTTCTCCGTTGATTTTAACAAAGTAAAGTAAAACGGGCAGGATCCGTATCACCATTTACCAACGTCGGCGCGCTCTATGATCAATGATGTAAGGTAATCGATCTTGACCGTCCAAATGTTAATCGGAAGGTGGAAATATTCCCGGTGTATACTATGTATGTGGTGTGGGGACCACAGACCAGCTCAGCTGGTTTGTTAGCTCCGCCAAGGGTGAAATGCTAATGTGCGCTAGGGAGAATATGGGGCCAGTATGACACGTGGCATGTTTTAAATGTGGGGAGATGTTTTGTTCTTTGAGTACTTTGGTGGGCCTTCTTTGCCTCTTCCGTGGCATAAAAAGTTGGGAAACACAATTTAGTAAAACCCATTTTATACTATTTTATTTATAACTAAATAAATAATTATAATAATAATAATATTTATTAAATCAAACAAGACACTCGAGTTAGTGTTAGTTTGAGGATTTTTTTTATATTTTTTCTATAAAAACTGTTTGATAAAAAAAAATAAAAATTGGGTTGATATATCCAAACACCCTAATATTTTTTTTTTTAATTAGATGAATGAGGTGTATAGTTAAATTTTAAATAAAAGTTCTTTAGAAAATCTAAAAATCCAAAAATCAAATAAGTAATTAAATGAATTCAATGATTTAATAGTTATAATAGAATGATAATAATTTATATTGATTAAGGTAACTCAAGTGATAAGAATGATTTTAAGTGATCAAAATGAGTTCCACTTTTACTTAAAACGTTTTAAGTTAAAGTGAATGTCATGGATGTGCAAAGTCGGCACCTAGGCAGCCCGGTAGAAAAAAAGTGAATTTTCTTTTTGTTGTTCTAGGTCTAATTTAAAAAATTAATAATAAAAAAACGATGAGATTTGAATACTATAAATTTGTATCTTGAACCATTATTCTTCAAAATTTATATTTAAAATTATAATAAATTTAACTATAAAAATATAATGTCCTAGAGAGTGGGTTGCCTTAGTCCGCCCTTAGTCCGATAACTTATTAGGCTTACGCAGGTGCGAGTCTGTCCACGTCCACAGGATGTGTGAGGTCATTTTAATATTTCGGTTAAAAATAAAATAGAATGATATAATTAAAAAAAAAAGAAGTAATTGTTTCACTGAAGATTTCATAAAAGTCAATAATAATAGTCCACACTATAAATAATAATAATAATAAAGGAGTTCACATGGTATTAATATAATTGAATATATTAATATAAAGGAGTGAGGAAACTAGGTAACAATATACTTAGTGAAGATATTTTGAAACTAATTATATGTATAAATTAGACAAGTAGTAATTAATCAAGATGAATTGGTAGTAGAATTTGGTGTACGCAATAAGTAATAAGAGATATATCAATCGGTCAATAAACACCATCAACTACTACTAATTAGGCACCACAATTAAACTTGAAAGATAACTATACAATTATTATGGCAAGTGACTAGACACCGGTGAAAACAACCACACCTTAATTTGATATAGAATATGACAAGCCAATAAACTAGTGTGACACACAGATAAGTTAACTTAAATTCAGCTAAATTAATATGGAGAGAAAATAATTATACTTTTTATTTCTATTTTAAATAATATAATATTAATTAATGAAACAATTAAGATAATTAATTAAGTAAACATCATAATGAAATTAATTAGTTTTAAAGTCAAATCTGGTTGAGGAGCAAGTTGTTGTAAATGATGTCGAGGTAGATATATATATAAAAATATGGATGTCAAGTCATTTGAAAAGCTACTAGAACTAATGCTCACCAACCTATTTATTTATTTATTTATTTTAATACGATAATAAGATATTTTTAAGTAATTTTTTTTTAAAATAATTCATTTAATAAAAAATTATTTAAGTACAACTATAAAAAGATGACATAGAAAAAAAAGTTAGGTATAAATTAATTATATTAGAATAATTAATTGACTTGAATATCTTTAAGGATGACAATAAGATCTCCATACGAATTCACATGTTTTCTGGATCTAATCTCCGACATCGTCATGATAATAAAAATTGATACAATGCTTCCAATTTTCAAAATGCAACCCGATTTTCAAACAACTCTTCCACGTTTTTTTCGTTATACATTATTTATTTAAATTATTTAAAAAATAATGATTTGAGGTAACTTTGAGAAGTCGGAATTTTTTTATAAAAAATTTAAAAGGTATTAATATATAATGTTAAAATAATTTAGACGGGTTGGCCTGCCCCGCCAAACAATTTAGACGGGTTGAGTTGAAATATTAGCAATCCATTTAGAAGTGGGCCTACATAGGCCAGCCCGCTCGAGTTGCGGGCCTAGGCGAGAGTCGGGCTTGGGTTGGCCCGTGGGTTGTCAAAAAAAATCTAATTTGATTTATAACCTTATAGTTATAGGCATATTTCGCATAGTCCTTGTTTTTTTTTCTCAAGCACCACTGTAAGAGTCAATACTCAATACTTCGTCCATCGGCCGTCGACTACTTATTTGTTCAGCATTTCTTCTCTTCGTTCTCGCTTTCAAGGGTTCGTGGATTCAAACTTGATTCCAGACTACAACAGTTAATATTAAATACTTCGCGCCATTACCGCCGACTATTTATTTGTTCCGTCTTTCTTCTCTTCGTTCTCGCCTTTAAGGGTTCATGGATTCAAACTTGGTTTTAGTTCCAGAAGTTTCACACTGAAAGTTTGAAAGTTAATATTCTGTTAAATAACAGATTCATTTTCGAAATGGACTCCTCTCAAAATCAAGGTATTAATTTGTAGTGAGACAACACGCGCTAGCCCGTCTGACCGCTCTATTCAAAAGTCATTAATAGTGTTAAGCTTGGAGTCTCAATGTCCACTGCTAGGGATGTAAATGAGCCGAGCCGAGCCGAACAGTATCAAGCTCGAGCTCGGCTCGTCTGTTATATATTCGGGCTCGAGCTCGGCTCGAGCTCGTTTCGAGCTTTTATAATCGAGCTCGAGCTCGGCTCGTATGAATTTAATTGAGCTCACGAGCCGCTCGTATTCGGCTCGTTTAAAGCTCGTTTAGAGCTCGTTTAAAAAGCTCGTTTATGAGCTCGTTTAAAGCTCGTTTATAACTTAAACAATGAAATGAATGCAACATTAAAGTAAAAATTGTAAATATACTTTTCAACTGCTATGTGTAACAAATTAGTGGAAATAAACTATCAAAATGATAAAACACTAGCTAATAACATAATTACAAAAAACATTTTGCTTTAGTTTTAGAATACTTCTAAAAAGGCCATAACACACCAATATTATCAAAAATATTTTGCTATTATCAAAAGTATTTTGCAATCATCTAATAAGATAAAGCATCTTGCTTTAGTTGGAGTATACTTCAAAAAAGACCAAAACACTTGCATATTATCAAGAGCATTTTGCTCTCCTCCAGCAACATCTTACCATTATAGATTACTATCACAAAATCAACATACCTACATCATAAATAACACATCATCAGTATTCATTATTTTCATTTCATAATATGATTACAAAATAAATAATATTTAACACTCCAATCTCACAAATAGTAGGACTCCAAATTTCAATTTTCTGCAAATCATAAACAGTGAACAAAAAAGTCAAGTTAAAATGAAAATCAACATAATGATGCAAGAAAACGCAATCTTTTTGCTAGTCAATATATTTTAACTATTGCATAAATAAAAAGATATCAAATATACACCATAGTAATTAGGCTTACAGATTCCATCACCTGAATCAAAAATATGTCAACTGGACAGTTATTAGGGCACAGTTAATTCTAGATCCCTTCAATACTAATAAATCGTTCTACAGTTTTAACCAAATGACCAATTTCAGGTAATGGAATCGATCAGGAGCAAATTCATTCACTCTACTTTCCCCTTGAAATAAAACCCTCCTCAAAAGACAACTTAGCACAACAACAGGATCCATTAATGAGCAATGAAAAGTATGCAGCTAATGATATAATTTACATCTTAGTTCGTCCATCCGAACCAAAAACGAAAGAGATTTCTGCAGAAATCTTAGGCAGGTATCGGATCTACTAGACAGATCATTCATTCTACTTGCTCGATTCAGAACAGAAAAGATCATATATATATATGATATTCTTTTAAGAACATTTTTAAATCTCAGACAGGTATCGGATCAACTAGACAGATCATTCTACTTGATCGAATCTGAACAGCAAAAATCATATATTATAAATAAATTACCTCAAACCCTAATATCAGTATAGAATTCATATAGATCTACAAAATTCATACAAAGCTGAAACATGGAATGATTGAAATCTTATATCAAAACATTAAAGACACGTCCGTGGAGAGAAAAGAAAAGCGAGAAAACCTGGACAGCAGAAAAAGCAAAGAGATCAATACACAGTGTAGATTCCTAGCAAAGTGTCTCGAAATCTTGTACGCAATCTAGTCAATCCCTTCTCTTTCTAGTCAACTAAGAGCATGATGAGAATGGTGGGAATAATAAACTCTTTTCTTTTTCCTTGTGAGCTGCAACCTTGAAAACCTAGACGGAAGAGAAGAGAGAGTTATGAGAGATAGAAGGATGAATGACCCTCTTTCAGTTCTTCTACATAGTTCTAGAGGTATCTTTTAAAAAATATATATTTATTAATTTAAATTTAATTAAATATTATTATTATATTAATTATTTTAATATATATATATTACTTAAATTTTTTTTTTATAATTTATATAATCGAACATGTTCGTGAGCCTATTAACGAACTTGTTCGCGAGCCTATAAGCGAGCCTATAAACGAACATGTTCGTGAGCTTACGAGCCGAATATCGAGAAGCTCAAGCTCGACTCGTTTAAATTTTCGAGCTTTTAAACGAGCCTAAGCTCGGCTCGTTAAGATTAACGAACGAGCTCGAACAAGCTTTTTGCCGAGCCGAGATTCGAATAGCTCGCGAGCAGCTCAGTTCATTTACATCCCTATCCACTGCAACGTATTTCTAAGAGGCATAAACTAATTTTGTCTTTTTGTTTGGTTTGTATAATTATTTATTTTATACGGATATATGAATTATACGTTGAATCGATTAAAAACTCTTTAAATTAATAATTAATAATTTATCGATAAATTAATAATTATTAATTAATTGATAAATTAATAAATTTCTTCAATCCTGGCATTATTAATTTAAAAAGTTTATACTGTATTTCAATATTAAATATTATTTATTGTAATTTACTATAAATATCCGTACATAAAAATACCAACCAATAATTCAATAACAATGTAACTCATATAAAGTTTAACTAATCAATTCAATAATAATGTAACTCATATAGAGTTTATCATCTCTTTTACTATCGTATTATATTCTCCATTTCAATTCACTCTAACTTGGAATCAGAACATTTATAAAGGTTAACACTCACAATCCTATCAAAATCCTTTCAATAGGATTAAGTAAAAGAATATATGATATTTCGATCATATATTGAACCGTGTCCATATACAAATGGTGTTGTCGAACTCAAATATAAGATTCAACACCTAAGAGAGATCAGAGATGTTTTTCACTTTTCTTTCTCATGTCTCTATGTCTTTATCTTATTGAGATAATGTGTTTTATAAATGAATATCTCATCAAAATATCTTCCTCCAAATGTCTGAACCGCACATGTTAGCATTGTTTAAACTTCTTTATCGATCAAATCTATATATCTTGTCATGTTATTTTTTTAACCCTCCTTTCCTTTTAAATTCCACAAACTCATAGACTATCAATTATTCTACATTTATATCTCTTCTCCTCCTCCACCATCATTTTTTTTTCAATATTTTCACAATTATGGCCACTCATTTTTAAATCCCATCATTCTCCAAATCTTATTAGTGAATGAATTCATACATGTTCTTAAGTCCTTGATAATGCATTCATACATGTTAGGCAAGTTATAAATGCACGAGTAATAATATAAAAACCTATGAAAAAATATTACGATAAATGCACGAGTAATAACATTTTTATTTTTATTTTTAACCGTTTTAAGTTTATGTGTGGGTTAATCCACAATCCGACTCAAGTATCCATTTACTCTCACATTGCAGAACGATCTCTAAAACAATTGATACCGTCTGATTCCTCAACTCATTTAATTTCACCTCTAGAGTCCACTTCTTCCCTATACTACGAGTGAAAGGAAAAATGTAAAAACTACAATTAAAGTAGTCCAGACGAGACTTACTATATTCATATGAACTATGTCCCTTATCTCTATAAATATGACGTAATTCTTCGATTATTGCTCACTAATAATAGTGAAATCTATAGCGCGGAGTCAAAAGAGAATTATGAATGATTAAAAACTATTGATGAACTACCGCGTTCATCAAATTGGGTGTTGAATTTAAAATATAAAGTGTTATTAGCCTAGTTGGTTAAAGAATTGTACTTATTTTGTTAGGTTGCAAGTTTGAACCATACCTATAGTATTTTTAATTTTATTTTTATCCGTTTTAAGTTTATGGGCGGGTCAACCCACAATCCAACCCAAGTATCAATTTACTCTCACATATATATCCAAATTAACCACAGCTCTCGACCCGGCAATCCGGACACTTTAAAAATTAAGCATAATTATATATATTCTAATAATTAACTTTTTTTTTTTTTTTTTTTAATCAACGCCCAATTACTTTTTGGACCGAATTTGGGCATTTTTGCCATGTGGAGTTGGAATTTTAATTTGAACCATTTTGACATATCAAACTTTTGGTATTTAGGTTTTTTATACTCAACGTCATTTTAGTCCCGTTTATTTTATTTGACGTGTAAAAAAAAAGAAAGAAATTTACTAGCACCCTTTCCTCTCTCTTCCTTCGTCTCCTCTTCTCGCGAACCTCTTCATTCCTTCTTCTATCTTCTCCAAATCATCCAGCCAACGATTCCAACTGCGAAGAAGGTAAACATTCTCCATTTGTCTCCCACTCTTGATTAAATGTTTGATTTATAACGGTTAAAACAAAGCATTTTAACCAAAGTAGCCGGCCAGAGTTTTAAGTTTTTAAGAAGAAGAACGAACGTCTTCATTTTCTTTGCCCTTGTATCATCTGGCGAGGAAGATAGAGAGGGTGTTTGTAAATTTCTTTTTTTTTTATTAAAAATGACAGATGTAATCTAATTTGAAAAATAAAATACCATGTCAAATAAAATAAACAAACGTTTAGTAAAAAATCATACATAATTTGAATCTTATATGTTCAAATCAACTAAAACGCCTTGTCCGAGTTTTATATTATAAAATGCCCAAAGTTTGAACCCAGATAATTAGACTAATTATCAACTAAAATACTATTATTCTAATTTTATTAACTTTTAAATATAAAAAACTAATTATTTATATCATTTTAAATAACCATTTTTTTATCATTTTTTTTTAAATTACACATAAATATTCTAAAAAAACAAAAAATAAAATAATAGCTCTTAAATAAAATAATGATTTAAAAAATAAATTCATATACACGAAAAGGTTAAAAAAAAAAGAAAAAAAAAGAAGGAAAGTTTATCCCCCCTAGAACAACGGCCAAACCAACAGACAGACTAAAGAAAGAAAATGGTTTTCCCTCCAATTACAGAACATCTCATATTTCTCATTCTCTCTTTCTTTCTTTCTATGTTAGGATTGGTGATATTATGCAATGGCGATTCCATCTCTCGTTATTCTTCCCCTGGGTATCCTCTTCCTTCTCTCAGGCCTCATTGTGAACTTCATTCAGGTATTCACCATCTCCAAATTCTTCTTCTTCTTCTTCTTCAGATTGTCATGTTTTGCTTTTCCATCATTATTAGTATTCTTCTCTGAACCCACATCGTATATGATTGTCTTTCACTTTGTCCCTCATTAGGGTTTTTCAATGAATTAATAATGTAGCTGTCTACGAAATCCTTTACAAGACTATAATTGAAAACAATTTACAGGTTTAGATGGAATACTGGAAACTAACCGAAGAAAATGTTGTGTCTTCCCTGTACTCTGCATTTTCAGGCTCTTTTCTTCATTCTTGTCCGACCATGTTCCCGCAATATCTACAGGCGGATCAACAAAGTTGTTGCAGAACTGTTGTGGCTACAGCTCGTATGGCTTTTTGACTGGTGGGCAAACATGAAGGTGCTTTAATCATATCTAATTTATAGTCTTATTATTAACATTATTAGAGTTTGTATGGTTCTCTGCTAGCTCTTAGCAATGGTTTATTAACTTGTGCTAGGTTGAGTTGTTTGTAGATTCTGAAGATTTTCAACTAATGGGTATCATTCTGAAATTCTCCCTATTTACTACACTTTTCTTCCTTTTTATAAGAACCGTATTTTCTTTTTATAGGTAAAGAACACGCACTTCTTTTACCCAATCATCGAAGTGACATTGACTGGCTTGTTGGTTTGATCCTTGCTCAGGTTCTTAACTAATTTCATAACCTCAACTAACAAGAGTATCGTTCTAGCTGTGGGACTTTATTTTGCATATGAAATCACAGTCGGCGTGTTCTTCAGTGGTTGAGTTTCATTTTGGCATTGGCAGCGTGCAGATTGTCTTGGTAGTTCTTTGGCTGTAACGAAGAAATCATCCAAATACCTCCCTGTGAGTTCTTTTTTTTTCATGTTATGGAGAAAGAATCCATGTGGGTTCTTCTCAAATTAGTTTCTTTGAAGCCACTTGAATAGGAAACAAACAATTAATGTGCAGGTTCTGGGTTGGTCTATGTGGTTTTCGGAATACATTTTCTTGGAAAGAAATTGGGCCAAAGATGAGAACACATTGAAGGTCATTTTAGAAACTTTATTAGGAATTTCTTTCCTGTACACAGCTTAATTTTGTTTTGTTTTGTTTCTGTCTATGCAGTCAGGTTATGAGCAGCTGAAGGATTTCCCTCGGCCTTTCTGGCTTGGTCTTTTTGTGGAAGGGACCCGGTTAACACAGTCAAAGCTTTTAGCAGCTCAAGAATATGCTCGGTCTGTTGGATTACCCATCCCTAAGAATGTCTTGGTTCCCCGGACTAAGGTGGTTCTCATCTCAGAAACTTTTATTTGTTTGTTTGTTTGTTTGTTTGTTTGTTTGTTTAGAATTGAAATCATATTTAGCATGAAAAAAGAGTGAGTAATGTGTGTGATGGCAGGGTTTTATATCGGCTGTAAATCACATGAGATCTTTTGTTCCAGCTATATATGATATTACAGTGACGACAATTCTTAATGATGAACCACAACCAACAATGTTGAGTATATTTAGCGGGAAATCATCAGTGGTAAGAGCAAATACATTTCTTTGTCAATCATATTGAGCAACACCCATTTGTTAAATCTGCTGAAAGATCCCAAAATAAAAAAAAAAAAAACAGGTTCGTGTTCACATTAAGCGATATCCAATGGAGGAGCTGCCTGAAACGAATAGTGGCATTGCACAGTGGTGCAAGAATTTGTTTGTGGCCAAGGTAGGTCATAAAATCTTATTTGTTATCAAATCCAACAATAATCCTGTATGTTCTTGAAGGATGCTTTATTGGAGCAACATCTTGTCAAAGGCACTTTTGGGGAAAAAGATTTTCAAGACATTGGCCGACCCAAAAGATCCTTGTTTGTAAGAGTTTTCATAATAATAACCTTATTATTATCATTTGTGGCTTGGGTAAGTAATGGAATTATTATTTGTGGCTTGGGTGTGTGATCAGGTTATTATGTTCTGGTCGTGTTTGTTGGTTTATGGCGGGTATAGATTTTTCAGGTGGTTTACATTCCTGCCTTGGTGGGAAGTGTTTGTAATTTGTGCAGTTTTTTTGGTTATCATTGCGACGGTTATGCAAATGTTCATCGGGTTTTCCCAATCCGAGCGTTCAGATGCTACCAATGACTCCTCACATAATTCATTGAAGCAGAGTCTTCTTCCAAAGTAGGAATGTTGGCATTTTGTTTGTTTTTTATGGATTTTCAAATCAGAATAGGCTTAAATGATTAGTAAAATTGAATAATTATTATATACAGATGACATGGTAAATAGTATAGATTGATTTCTATGTTCAAGTTGTTGTTTATTTGTATGTAATTGAATGAACATGGTGTTATATTTATTTAGGGTTTTGCTCCATAATCATAATAATTAATGTTTGACAAGTTGATTATGTATTTAGCCTATTTCTGTCAATTTGGTTTTATCTATATATGTACCTTGCCAACATTTTATCATTCTGTTTAAGAACAATTTAAATAAACTTTAATTATATTGTATTGTATTCAATAATGCATTAAATTAATATTTTGTATTGCAATTTGGAAATACTATTCCTGGAAGAAATATATCTTTTCTCAAAATGACCAAAAGAAAAGTAAGAAATTGACTTCTTCCCAACTACTCTACTCTTTATAATTATTATATATTGAGTGATAGGTATGGTATATCTACCAATTCTTCCATTTAGGGTTAGTTTGATTCAATATTTTCTTATTTCACAGTTAATTTTTTTTGTGATTTTACAAATGTCAAGTAGTAGATCAATCGTATTGTTGATAGTATCAAACACATCATAAATTTATCGACTATTTCTAAGTAGTTGGTTTATTTAGAGAAATTCTTAAATAAACTTTTAAACTATTACCACATTTTGATATTTTCTTTTAAGATAACATGGCCTTAGTGTTCTCTATATCATGTCAAATTTATAGGTCAATTAAACTGTGCTTTAAGTTAATCCAAGACAAAATCCAGTCCATTAGGCGTGAGAAAAAGGATTTAAAACAACTTACCCCCAAAACAAATCTATTGGATAAGATCTATACAATAAGATACCCAACAAAAAAAAATACAACATATAATCTCATTAGTTTTAGTCAACCAACTATATATAATGCACCATGTCAAACTATAATTTTTTTTGTTTGAAAAAGCAATGTCAAACTATATAAGCTCTAAAGTAATATTAATGATGAAAATTAGAAATAATTGTGATTTTGTAGTGGAATTTTTATAAATATTTTTATCCTGTGATTAAATGTGATTAAATGTCACATAATAACACATAAGTAAAATAAATATTGTCAACAAACGAAAAACTCACTTAAAATTTATTCAACGTTCAAAACCGCGTAAATTGAAATTAACAATGTGGTATATATATATATATATATTTGTAATGGAACTCTCTAACTAGAAGACTTGGTAAAACAATTATAAATTATTCTATAATCCATGTAGTAGTTAAAAGTGATAAGATGAGACTTATTCACCATATTATTTCAATGTCCTTTTTTTGTGAAGGATATTTTCTTCACCAAGTGTTGAATGTTAATACTAATTTGGAATGTCCTAATTAACCACTCTAATTAGAATTTAAATAAAATCTGGCACATTTGACTATGCCGCCCTAACCCTTAGCCGATCCCGAAGTTGATATGTTCCAGTAACTTTCTTAATAAATAAAAATTTATTTAAGAAGTCCCTAAGAGATGAGTTTCAAATAATTATAAGACCTTAATTAACTAAGAAATTAAACAAATACACACTAATAACATGTGATTATGGGAATAACAAAATCCATAACAATCGAGACCAAATATTAAATGATAGTTACCAAATGCTCCGAAACAAATTGGGTAGTAATCGAGCTTCGGGTACCTTCTTGACGAGCTTAGACTCCGTTAATCCTAATTGCGTTATAATTTGTTATATCATCTATACTTTTCATCCTTTCACAAGTTTCTTAACATAAAATTTCCTCAAGTTACCTATAATATCTCTCCTTAACCCCCCATGGTCAGGCCAGGTTAAAAGTTTGAAGGTCAACGTAATTGATCTTTCGATCTCTTGAATCGCTTGATTATGAATTTTGTATTATTTGAATACCATGAAATATCTAACTAGAATTAGAATTAGAGATTATTCATTCTCTAATTAAATTATCTTAATTGTTTGTAATATTAATTTGCCGGACCTGTCACGTTTTCATATGACAGCAGGACCCACTTAATGTCAACGGGGGAGCCATTTCCACTGTTTAATTATTTATTATTTCATAAGAACTAATTACTATTTCTATCTTGATCTAGCTAGCTCAAATTAAAAAATAAATATATTTGAAAACTTCCGAGGCTCATACACCAAATTGTCATTTCTCTAGTGGGTTATTATCAATAAATTATAAAACATGTAGTAATTTACACACAAAAACAAGCCATAGTCAAATGTGGGGATCACTATATAAAAAGCTCCGAATTCCCATTACAAAGGCATCCTCAACAAAAACTGCAGTTTCTGCTAAACATTGTCTTTCATTCCTATAATCAAGCCAGAAATGGCTACTTCTACGCCAAGGGCACTAATATATGCCCTGGCTATATGTTTACTGGCCACTCAAGTAGTAATGGCCGATGACGATGACCACGATTATGATAAATCACCACCACCCTATTACTATGCATCACCGCCTCCGTCTTATTACTACACTTCACCTCCGCCACCGTATGTTTACTCTTCACCGCCACCATATTATTACAAGTCTCCTCCTCCACCTCCATATGTCTACTCATCACCACCACCCCCACCTTATTTGTACTCTTCTCCACCACCGCCTCCATATGTATACAAATCTCCACCACCACCGCCTTATGTATACAAATCTCCACCACCACCGCCGTACGTTTATAAATCTCCACCGCCTCCACCTTACGTCTACTCTTCACCGCCACCACCTCCATATGTATACAAATCTCCACCTCCACCACCTTATGTCTACTCCTCTCCACCACCACCACCATATGTCTACTCATCACCGCCACCCCCACCATATATATACAAATCTCCACCTCCACCACCTTATGTCTACTCATCACCTCCACCCCCACCATATGTCTATAAATCTCCACCACCACCGCCATATGTTTACTCTTCACCACCACCACCTCCATATGTATACAAATCCCCACCTCCACCACCTTATGTCTACTCCTCTCCACCACCGCCACCATACGTCTACTCTTCACCACCGCCACCTCCATATGTATACAAATCTCCACCCCCACCACCATATGTCTACTCTTCTCCACCACCGCCACCATACGTCTATAAATCTCCACCACCGCCACCATATGTCTACTCTTCACCACCACCACCTCCATATGTATACAAATCTCCACCCCCACCACCATATGTTTATTCCTCCCCACCACCCCCACCATACGTCTATAAATCTCCACCACCACCGCCGTATGTCTACTCTTCACCACCACCACCTCCATATGTATACAAATCTCCACCCCCACCACCATATGTTTATTCCTCCCCACCACCCCCACCATACGTCTATAAATCTCCACCACCACCGCCGTATGTCTACTCTTCACCACCACCACCTCCATATGTATACAAATCTCCACCCCCACCACCATATGTTTATTCCTCCCCACCACCCCCACCATACGTCTATAAATCTCCACCACCACCGCCGTATGTCTACTCTTCACCACCACCACCTCCATATGTATACAAATCTCCACCCCCACCACCATATGTTTATTCCTCCCCACCACCACCATACATTTATAAGTCTCCTCCACCACCGCCGTATGTCTACTCTTCACCACCACCGCCTCCTTATGTATACAAATCTCCTCCACCACCTCCATATGTATACAAATCTCCACCACCACCTCCGTATGTCTACTCTTCACCACCACCACCTCCTTATGTATACAAATCTCCACCTCCACCACCTTATGTCTATTCCTCCCCACCACCACCTCCTTATGTATACAAATCTCCACCTCCACCACCTTATGTCTACTCCTCCCCACCACCACCTCCTTATGTATACAAATCTCCACCTCCACCACCATATGTCTACTCATCACCTCCACCACCTCCTTATGTATACAAATCTCCACCTCCGCCACCATATGTTTACTCATCACCACCACCTCCTCCTTACATTTATAAGTCTCCTCCTCCACCACCTTATGTTTACAAGTCACCACCACCTCCTCCTTATTATGTCTATTCTTCTCCTCCTCCCCCGGCATATTATTACAGATCTCCACCACCTCCAATCTATTATAAGTGATCTTCTCCATATCTTTCCATTGTATAAGATGGAATTAAGGCTACAAGTAATTAGTTCATGTAAGTATCTCAAAAGAAGAGAATATATACATAACTATTTAAATAATATTAATGCATTCAACTCGGTCTTGCAGGCTATAGATTTGTGAAAGGAATAATTAACTCGAGAAGGAAGATTTTGGCATTGATATGGAGATGGAAACTTCTCAATTTAGCTCGAGAAATGGCTGCCAGTTTGAAAATAAATATATTTGTGATGTTTCTATGTGTTCATTTGTAATAAAGATTCTTATTCTGTCTTATTTTAATATCTTAATGTACTTCTTCTAATGATTGGACTATATATTTATGCACTACCATGATTTCTTCATGCTTTAATGAGCTAGCTATATTCTATGTGGAAGTGACCTTTAATTTTCCCTTTTAACATACATCTCCAAACCATTTTCTACAATGGGTCAAGGAAAATAAACCATCTTCATGTAACATTCTATTGAAGATACAAACAAAAACATGAACATCTTCATGTAATTAAGGTTATAAGGTAAAGGAAAATATAAGTATCTACAAGATATATAAGCATAATTAATCTCCACCAGTATTGAGACCTTTATATCCAAATACAAAGTACTTGAAGCATATAGCACTTTAACATTACAATAAATTAGAGTTTTCCTACGCTTAAAAGCGGCGCTTAATATTTGGCGCTACAACAACTTATTATTTTCTGTGTAAAATAAGCGTCGCAAAATAAGCGTCGCCAAAACCATATAAATAAATTTCTTAACACTTAATGTTTATTCCTTCCAGCCTTATAATCTTATTTTTCAATTATTTTAGTTTAAATATATATTGTAAATTAATTTACCATAAATATATATTTAAAGAGTATATATATTTAAAGGATTTAAAGGGTTAGTTTGTGATGTTAACCTAAAACTTTTTAACTTGGAAATATATTAATGAACTTTTTAGGATTATGAATTTTGTTTTTTAGTTATTAGTTTGATCTTGTTTTAAATTAAGGATTTGTTTGGTTGATATTATAAGGTTATTTGGAAACTAATATTTTGTCATTATCACCATCACAATTACAATTATTTTTTTAATTGTAAAAAAAAATGATTTTGTTTTCATTTGATACGAAAGAAATGATTTAATTATATGAAAAAAAGAATAAGGTTGAGTGGATTGATAAAATGTACAATGATTTTTTCAAAAAATTTTTAAGAATTTTTTTTATCAACTTTTTCTAATAAATATTATTGATTTTATTTTTGTGAGCCGTGTAATAGGCGACCATTTCGCGCGATTCGGGGGGCACTTTAGTCAGCCGCTGGCGCCCCGTCTTGACCCCTATCCAATTTTTGGGCCAATTCCCCCTTCGTACTACCAAAAAAATGAGATTCTTGCCGAATCCGCAATAATTTTAAGAGGCAGAAAAGAAAGAATCCATTTACGTCAATGTAAGGTTAATTGGAGGTTGAAGCTTTAATAATCAATTTTATAAAAATTAGGAAGATTTGTGTGCGATGTAAACGGATAAAAATATAAATAAAATAAATTTAATAAAAAAATAATAATATGTATTCCATGTTTAAAATTCTTAATAAATAATGAATAATATATTAAAATTAAAAAATAGAACGATCTCATTCCACATTTTATTCACTTCCGTAAAACAACTTATCTTCTCACATATTTTTTACGAATAAACCTTTTAATTTTGTGATATTACACTTTCACTTTGGTTAATTAAATATTTGATTCATATTTTTTAATAATTAACATCTTGACCTCACACTTTGGTCAATCAAATATTTGATTCATATTTTTTTAACCACTTTTAACTGATACCGGCATATTATCCCTCGACAAACCACATCACAATCATACTTGGTTAAATAATTGTACTTATTTTGTTAGGTTTCAACTTCAAAACATATATATAGCAATTTTAATTTTATTTTTAACCGTTTTAAGTTTATGGGCGAGTCAACCCACAATCCGACCCAAGTATTCATTTACTCTCACATATATATTCAAATTAATCACATCTCTCGACCCGACAATCCGGACATTTTAAAAATTAAGCATCATTATATATATGTAGATTAGTTAGTTAAGAAGTTGAACTTATATTGTTAAAATATCTCGCGTTCATCTAATTTGGTGTTAATTTAAAATATAAAGTGTTATTAGTCTAGTGGTTAAAAGGTTGTACTTGTTTTGTTTTTAATTTTATTTTAAACCGTTTTAAGTTTATGAGCGGGCCAATCCACAAATCCGACCCAAGTATTAATTTACTCTCACATATATATCCAAATTAATTACCGTTCTCGACCCGACGATTCAGACACTTTAAAAATTAAACATCATTGTATATATAGATTAGAGACGATGATGTAATATTTCCAAATGTTATCGAAATAAATTATCTTATTTACTATTTAGAACCATTTTGCTCTTTTTTTATTTGACCGATAATAATCAAAGAGGTAGAGCGAGAATTATATATTTATATTACCTGTATTGTTACTCATACAGGTAATGATAAAAAATATATATATATCAAACAAAATCTCAATATTTGAATTTATATTAGATTATTTAAACTATAAATTACTTTGGTTAATATAGATAAATTATTATTTTACCATCCATAATTTAAATGGTGCCTGCTAGGCGCTGATTTGCCCACCCGAATTATTTTTAGTTTACGGTACAAATATGGGCGAGGATGTCTCTTTTCAAAATTATAAAAAAATAACAATCCTCCATAAAAAAAAATTTAAAAATAAAAAAAAATTAAATTTATTCACTTATTTTATTCATAATTTTCTTATTAATTTTATAAATTCAATCAAAAAAAATTTCAAGCCCAACTAACTCAAAATTTTAAATTCTATCACTAGCTATATATATCTCATATCTCCAATCTCAATATCATTGTAAAAAATTATCAAGCTGATTTAAACTAAAATATGGCAAGTTCCATTCCAAACCTTAATAAAGATACTTTATAATAATAATAAATAAATAAAAAGTTTTACATTGAAAATTTTAACCATAATAAAATATTATTTTATTTACTCTTTCATTAATTGTATAACTCCATTAATTATAATATTAAAATATTTTTAATTAAAAAAATAAAATTATATATTAATACCTTTAAAACTTTTTTTTACATAAAATCAACACTATATTATAAATTTCAAACCTAACCGATATAGTTATAATAATATTTCAATTTTGGCATAGGAGCATTATTAAGAAAGAATTAATGGTCTGATCACGACAGCTTTCTAGATTTTCTACATTTTCCTAACGTACCAAGTTGTACATTTCTTCTTTTTTTCTACTTAAATTAAACTATTTAAAATATATGTTATTTATTTAATAAATGTTAACAGGGATGATTTTAAAGTGGTGATCAGTTTTTTATAATAAAAAAGTTTAAAAATTATTAATATATAATGAAACTTTATTTTTTAAGGTAGAAGTTAATTTAATATTTTAATTTATAATTTAAATATATGATTATATATATATATATATATATATATGAAAGAATTGATAAAATAATGTTTGATTATAATTAAAAAATTTTTTTAAAAAAACTAACAAAGTTCAAGTGAGTCTCTTACACATGTTTTGAACAAAAACACAATTTTGTTAAAGTCAGATCCACACACGTTTTATCATTTTTTGCTGTGTAAAGTTTCATAGGCCTCTACACAATATTTATTGACTTAGTAGTCACTCAAAATTAATTTTTATTTAAAGACTTAGTAGTCAGTCTCAAATTAATTTTCTTAATAATTAATTGGTTGGTGGTGGATAGGAGAAGAAAATTCTTATTATTATGTTTATACCACCTTAAGCAAATTATTGTATGCTATATATAAAAGGCAGCCAGCCCCTTATCTTAAAAATTCATTCACAACACATTCTATCTAATTCAATGAATAGTTTGTGGCCAATGGCACTATGTGCCCTAGCTATATGTCTAATGGCCACAACTACCGTATATGCTTCCTATGAGCCACCTTATATTTATTCATCGCCACCACCGCCACCATATATCTACAAATCTCCTCCTCCACCATTTTCGGTGCCACAATTTCCTTACTATTATAACTATCCACCACCAACAACAAAGAAATATAAACCTCCGCCATACTATTACAAATCTCCCACACCACCTCCCTACTATTACAAATCTCCTCCACCACCAACTCATTCTCCACCACCTCCCTACTATTACAAATCTCCACCTCCTCCTTCGCCATCGCCTCCTCCACCATATTACTACAAGTCTCCGCCTCCACCATCTCCATCACCACCACCTCCCTACTATTACAAATCTCCACCACCTCCGTCGCCATCGCCTCCTCCACCATACTACTACAAATCTCCTCCTCCTCCATCACCATCGCCCCCGCCACCATATTACTACAAATCTCCTCCCCCTCCATCACCGTCGCCCCCGCCACCATATTACTACAAGTCTCCGCCTCCACCATCTCCATCACCACCGCCTCCTTACTATTATAAATCTCCACCACCTCCTTCGCCTCCTCCACCGTACTACTACAAATCTCCTCCCCCTCCATCACCTTCTCCCCCGCCACCATATTACTACAAGTCTCCTCCTCCACCATCTCCATCACCACCGCCTCCTTACTATTATAAATCTCCACCACCTCCTTCGCCATCGCCTCCTCCACCATACTACTACAAATCTCCTCCCCCTCCATCACCATCACCGCCACCACCCTACTACTATAAGTCTCCTCCACCACCATCTCCTTCACCACCACCTCCTTACTATTACAAATCCCCTCCCCCTCCATCACCATCACCGCCACCACCTTATTACTACAAGTCTCCACCTCCACCATCTCCTTCACCGCCACCACCTTATTACTACAAGTCTCCACCTCCACCATCTCCTTCACCACCACCACCATACTATTACAAGTCCCCACCCCCACCTTCTCCATCACCACCCCCATACTACTATAGGTCTCCACCACCTCCAAAGTATTAATATTAAGGAATCAATTAAAAGCCCATATATAGTATTGTTTTTAATGTAAGTATTATTGTTGTTGACATCTATCGGCGCTCTAATGTAAGTATTATTGATTTGGTGTTTTAATTAATTGAAAATTTGAATCTGATTTTTCAGGTCATGGTTGAATTGAAAGAGCAATAAGAAGAATGACGATTAGAGAGCGAAACTCATTCTTTCTAGTGTTACCTGAATTATGAGTAAACACTTGTTTTAAATATATGTTAATGTACTTTGAAGTGAATTCATATTCTGTTCATGGACATCCA
Organism: Impatiens glandulifera; assembly: GCF_907164915.1. Taxonomy (NCBI): domain Eukaryota; kingdom Viridiplantae; phylum Streptophyta; class Magnoliopsida; order Ericales; family Balsaminaceae; genus Impatiens; species Impatiens glandulifera. Next base: position 8,329,536 of record NC_061864.1, on the reverse strand, counting down.
CACATGTTATATGAAGTTTATTGATGTCTAATAATATCCATTTCATAATATAAATAATAAAGTTTCATTTTGAACCTTAAAAATCTGTTGATATTCAATAATGTTCTCTAAATCGAATTACAAATAGTATTTACATTAATGCAAGAAAAGAAAAGAGGACAGCAAGATTGAAGGAAAACATTACATCTTTTCATTGGGTGGAAAAGACATGAATAATTTTAAAAAGTCAATAATGTAGACCTTAAATTTCATGAAAAAAATAAACCGGGACTAATTTGATTTGTGTTATAATTTTTATTACTGACTTGAAATTAACATGTTTGTAATTGGAATAAAATATTTGATATTTTAAACAAACTCTTTTATCATGCACTTTAACTGTACTTCAACTATTTAATATATAAATTAGATTATTGATCAGCTATTTAATATATAATTAAGTACTTCAACTACTTCTTTGACCACCAAAATTAATTAGTTAATTAGTACTGTTCAAATTAAGAAAAAAACCTTGATCATATGATAATTAGGTCAAACTAATTAATTTATAAACCAGATATATTGTCTTGTCCAACTGTATATGAGATTGTTAACACTCAAAAACTTAATTAGGACTTGTAAAGACCCAAAATTAATTTAAGGTATGAACTTGTTAAAAATAGTTTGCTATAACTAAGTTACAATCAAATAAAAACGAACATCATAAGAAACAAAATCATTAAGGGTGTGTTTGATGAGGGGGAATTGGAATTGGAATTGGCATTGGAATTCTAATTCCAATTCCATGAGAATTGACATTGAATTACAATTCAATTCCTATGTTTGGAAAAATGATAGAATTGTAATTCAATTCCAATTCCTATGTTTGGGAAAATGATGGAATTGTAATTCAATTCTAATTCCAATGTTTGTAAAATAAAATATCGGTTCAAAATGTTAACTTTTAAAATATGTTTTCACGTTTTGGCACGTTTAATACGTTTTTGACATTTTTTCACATTTTCACACGTTTTTTACACGTTTTAACACGTTTTTCACATTATTCATACGTTTTTCACGTTTTTCACACGTTTTAACACGCTTTCCACACGTTTTTCACATTTTTCACGTTTTTCAAACGTTTTTCACATGTTTTTCACACGTTTTCACGTTTTTCACACGTTTTAACACGTTTTTTTACACGTTTTCACACGTTTTCACGTTTTTTACACGTTTTCACGTTTTTACACATTTTAACACGTTTTTCACACATTTTCCACGTTTTTCACACGTTTTTCACACGTTTTTCACGTTTTTCACGTTTTTCACACGTTTTCAAACGTTTTCACGTTTTTTACACGTTTTAACACGTTTTTTACTTTTTTCACACGTTTTAACAAGTTTTTCACGTTTTTCACACATCTTTCATGTTTTTTTACATGTTTTCCACATGTTTTAACACGTTTTTCATGTTTTTCACACGTTTTTTTACACGTTTTTCACGTTTTCACACGTTTTCACGTTTTTCACACGTTTTAACACGTTTTACACGTTTTAACATGTTTTTCACGTTTTCACACGTTTTCACGTTTTTTCACACGTTTTTCACATTTTTGGCACATTTAACATGTTTTTGACATTTTACTATGTTTAACATGTTTTTCACATGTTTTGATAGGTTTAAAACGTGTTAAACCTATCAAAAACGTAAAAACGTGTTAAACATATCAAAAATGTGTTAAATGTGTCAAATAAGTGAAAAACTTATTAAACGTGCCAAAACGTGAAAAACGTGTTAAACGTGTTAAAACGTATTAAACGTGTTAAAAACATGAAAACGTGTCAAAAACGTGTTAAACGTTCCAAACATGTGAAAAACTTGTTAAACATGCCAAAACGTGTTAAACGTGTCAAAAATGTGGTAAACGTGTCAAAAACGTAAAAAAAAGTGTTAAATGTGTTAAAAACGTGAAAACATGTTAAACGTGTTGAAAACATAAGAAAATGTGTTAAATATGTCAAAAACGTGAAAACGTGTTAAACGTGTCAAAACGTGTTAAAAATGTGAAAAACTTGTTAAATGTGTCAAAACGTGTTAAAAGTGTCAAAAATGTGGTAAACGTGTCAAAAACGTAAAAAAATGTGTTAAATGTGTCAAAAACGTGAAAACATGTTAAACGTGTCAAAAATGTGTTAAATATGTGAAAAACTTGTTAAACGTGCCAAAACGTGAAAAATGTGTAAAAGGTGTCAAAATGTGGTAACGTATCAAAAACGTAAAAAAAACGTGTTAAATGTGTCAAAAACGTGAAAACACGTTAAACATGTCAAAAATGTAAAAAAAACGTGTTAAATGTGTCAAAAACGTGAAAACGTGTTAAACGCGTCAAAAATGTGTTAAATATGTGAAAAACTTGTTAAACGTGCCAAAACGTGCAAAATGTGCCAAAATATAAAAAATGTGTTAAACGTGTCAAAAATGTGTTAAACGTGTCAAAAACGTGTTAAACGTGTTAAAAACGTGAAAATCATGTTAAACGTGTCAAAAACATGTTAAACGTGTCAAAGACGTGAAAAACGTGTTAAATGTGTCAAAAACGTGTTAAACATGTCAAGGACGTGAAAAACGTGTTAAATGTGTCAAAACGTGTTAAACGTGACAAAAACGTGTTAAACGTGCCCAAAACGTGTTAAAAACGTGAAAATCATGTTAAACGTGTCAAAAACGTGTTAGACGTGTCAAGGACGTGAAAAACGTGTTAAATGTGTCAAAAACATGTTAAACGTGCCAAAAACGTGTTAAACGCGCCAAAAACGTGTTAAACGTGCCAAAATATGAAAATATGTTAAACGTGTAAAAAATATGTTAAAAACGTGTAAAACGTGTTTAATGTGTGAAAAACGTGTTAAACATGTCAAAAATATGAAAAACCGTGTTAATTTGGAATTACAATCCCGACCTTAAAAGATAGAAATTGAGAACTATCAAATTACACTATATTGAATTCCATTGGAATTCTAATTCCAATTCCAATTCTTAATATTGAAGTGTCTAACAAACATAAGAATTGGAATTGGACCCTCCAATTCTTTCAATTCTTCCAATTCCAATACCAATTCCAAGGTTTTCAAACACACCCTAATAAAGAAAACTTGTATTTATGCAGGCGTAAATGAATTAAGATGGATAGATATCATGATTCATAATATCTGGAGTCAAAACAGAGATTAGATAGAAAGGACGGAGGTTTTGAGGTTCAAATTATTTTAATTTAACTAATTGTTAAATTAACATTTATTATTGAGAGATAATGAGTATAAAAACTTAGGCAAATTATTCTAAATTTTTAACCTGATAAATGTTAAATATTTTGTACATTAACTTTTATAATTGTTAACTAAATAATATTTTTATATAAATTTTAAATTATTTATAATTGGTTGATATCATCATATTTAATTTTTTATGTGCTAAAAAAATAAATAAAAAATTATATTTAATTAGATTCTTTGAATTTCAGGAATGTTATTAAATTTATTAATTATTTTATTATATGCTTAAATATAAATATATATATATATATATATATATATATATATATATATATATATATATATATAATAAAATAGATTCTTTTGTGGATGAATTTGGGAATGATATAATTTTTTTTTATTTTATAGAATAAAAATATACAAGTATCCTAATTAAAGGACTAACCGAACCTAATGATAGTACATTCTTTATAACTCCTTAAAATTTTAAAATAAAATGAAGAATTATTTAAAGAAAATAAGAAACATAAAAATAAAAATGTATACAAAAGAAAATATATTTAACCAATAGGGTATAAGTAAAAATTTATTAATTCACGTTGAAAACGTTTTAAGTTAAAGTGAAGAGAAAACAATTTATATTGAAGTGGAGACATGATAGAGGATTAGTGCCAATTTTTTAAATATTAAAAAAAACATTTAACCTATATTGAGATATTTAGGTAAGTCTATAATCTGTATTAAAACAATAGAGATTGTGTTGATCAATCATGATCATATTTGAACTTACCATTAATAAGAAACCTAATAAATAATTTAATAGCTTAATTAGGCTTAATTAGTTGACTCCTCAAGTAACTTATAGGAATAATAATTTCTTAAAAAATTCAAATCGATAATTTCTTTATATGACGTAGTTAATCCAAAAAGATAAATTTATTATCACTCAAGAAAATGTTATAGTCAATTACTGATCAAGGATATTCTATTTTGAATCTTATTTTGGTTACAAGTAATCAATATATATCTAATAACGCTTAATTTAAAAGGTTGGAGGTGTACATCACGCTCTCTCCAAAATTATTCACATCATCATTATAGTATTTTCTCTTTCTTAGAAATATATATATATTTCTCTCTCTTCATTTATCTTTATCAATTAATTGTTTTTTTATCCCTTACCATATATATATTCACACTAATAATATATAAAATATATATTTTTTCATCAATTCTATTAACTTTCATCATTAATTATTATATGTCTGTTACTCTTTTATATATATACATATATATATTAATATTTTTTTATTAATTATTTTAAAAATAAACCTAATTCTCGTCTAAAATATTATATATATTAATCACGCTATCTCCAAAATGATCAACATCATCATCATAGATATTTTCTCTTTCTTAAATATATATATTTCTCTCTCTTCTTTCATAGGTATTTTCTCTTTCTTAAATATATATATTTCTCTCTCTTCTTTCGTTCTAAGGCTTAGATCTTTATTTGTTATAGAAAGTGATTGATTATACATATTCTGAAAAAGGTCTTTATTTGTTATAGATGCAATGACTATTTTTTCTTGAGTTTTTGTAGACGTAATGTTGTCATTTTCATAGGGAGAACGAGGCTTTCAGTTATTTCAAAGAAGATCCATATTTGTGTAATGTGGTATGAACTCTTGAGCTCAAGTCTAAACTTCTTATCATATATTTTTATTTTTATTAGTTCTTGAAATATAACTTTTCTTCTCAATTATGTTTCGTCTCTCCTTAAGTCTTATTTTGTTATTCAAAGACAAATGAGAGCAAAGTTATCTAGAGACTATATATATATATATAATAATTCCCGATTTGTTTGCTTGGTTTCAAGTCCTTTTAGTCATCACTTTAATATGTTGATTTTTAATATTTCAATTGATGTTTTGATGGAGATGATGGGTTCATTGGATTCAAGATTAAACAACTTTGATTTTTTTATTAGGTTTTGGCGATAATGGTGCTATCATGGTTATGCAAAGTTGTCTTTTGTGATAATCGTGTTATCATGCCTGAAGGTGTGTTATCATGCCTGAAGGTGTGAGCATTGGTAAGTCAGTGAAATTTAGATCATTTTATCATAAAATTCATTTGTAAAAAGATTTTTTATTTTTTCTATTACATTAATTCTTGATTTTATTTGGTTTATTTCAGGTACTTTCAGCCATTATATGCCATTATACTTCTAGATGCAAACTATTGTCTGAATGTTTGTTTACTTAAAATATTTTAATTTTGAGATAATTGTGTTTAGCTTTAGATTTCTTATGTATACACTAACTTGGAATAATTTGTTTAATACTCATAATTTTAATGAAATAATAATGTGTTTTATGAATTTAATTTTATTGTGCAACTACTATTTTTATCTACTAATTTTATGGTATATTTTAGTTTTTGATACTCCTATTTTTATTAAAAAAATGTTAATAAAAATAAACTCAATAAATATAACCTACCATCTATATATATTAATATTTTTTATTAAATATTTCATCTAAATAATTTGATTATTTATAAAAAATTCAAATAAAATAAACCCTTCTCATCTAAAATGTCATTTGAGATTTGTATTAAATATTAATATTAATTATGAAAACTATTTAAAAGATTTAAATTGTAAAAAAATATACTTACATTACATTGAATATTGAATATGTTCACACTAATGAATAATAAATATTATTATAATCTCTAATTAATTCAGTTTCATTCTAATTTATAACTAATTATTATAAATAAAATTAACTGATAACAAATATTATTATAACCTTCAATTCATATATATTAATAATTTATTCAAATAATTAACATCAAATAAAATAAATCCTCCTAATTTTAATGAAATAATAATTTGTTTTATGAATTTAATTTTATTGTGCAACTACTATTTTTTGGTATATTTTAGTTTTTGATACTCTTATTTTTTTTTTTTAATGTTAGTAAAAATAAACTTAACAAATATAACCTAAATAATTTGATTATTTATAAATAAATCCAAATAAAATAAACCCTTCTCATCTAAAATTATTGAGATTTGTATTAAATATTAATATTAATTATGAAAACTATTTAGGAGATTTAAATGGTAAAAAAGTATACTAACATTGAATATGTTCACTAACTGATAATAAATATTATTATAACCTCCCATACATAAAATAAATTATTAGAAATAAAATTAATATTAATTCAGATTATTATAACCTCCGTTCTATTTGAGATTTGCATTAAATATTAATATTAATTCACTAACGTAATAAATCATTCAGTTTCATTTTAATTTATAACTAATTAATAGAAATAAAATTAACGGATATTAATATTATTACAACCTTCAATTCATATATATTATTAATTTATTCAAATAATTAACATAAAATAAAACAAACCCCTTCAGTCATAATTTATAACTAATTAATGCAAATATTATGGAAATTGGATTATAAGTATTTCGACACCAACAAAAAAATGAGTTTCATTTTACAAAATTTTAGACAAATTGTTAGGTGGTACAAGTAAATTCATAAACAATTGATACTTTATTTTTATTATTATTATTATTATTATTAACTTTATTATTATTATTTTTTGACATATTTTAACTTTAATGTTATATTGGTGGTTGTTCAATATCTACATTATTTTGATATTTATATATGTATTTGTCTTTACATTTGGTAATAAACTTATTTATTTTTTTGTCACTATTCTATATTTTGATGATATGAAATTGAAATAATAAGATGTTTATTGAGAATATTATCAAATTCTTAGCCTTTTGATATTATACTTTTTATTCTCTATTACTTTTTTATCTATTCCATTTAAAATGAAATTATCTGCAAAACATAAAAAGAGAAATTTCGAACAACAATTTTATTGTTTGAATGTGTAGAACCACTAAATTCTTATCGGATGATCGACACTATGAATAAGAGTTTTGTTTGATATTTATAGTCTCAAATTGGTAGGACTTTTAAATGATATTTATAGTCATAAATTTTGAGAAATTAGAATTTCTGATTCCTTGTGTTGTGTCCAATTACGATCCTTACAACCTTAAAAAATGTAATAAAAAATATTGTCAAATTATCGATATTCATTCCACTTCTTATTTCATCTTATATTTTTTTATATTTACAACTTAGACTAACTATTATAATATCTATTTATATTAGAATTTACAAAAAATAATACAAACAAATTAATTTGAATGGTAGATTTAAGTAGCAACTACAAGCATTTAGTGGCATTTCGACGTTGATTTTTAATTTTATTTTCCATGTTTTTTTAGTTAATATATGTGTTAACTTACATTCGTGCAAACGCACGGACTTTTTACTAGTTTAATTGTATATTAATGGAGGATCTATAAATTAGGATTTGGGTGGGTTTGAATTTGTTTTTGGTGGCTTAAAAATATAAAACAAAAATTATTGATAAAACAAGTAAAATGAATGTACTACGTACTATTTTTTTCAATTAGAAAAACAAATTAAAAAAATTAGAAGGTCGATATGTTCAAGCTTACCTGAACCCCTTAATAGATCCACTATGAAGGATATATGTTAGCTTATATAATTGCTAATCAATTTGAATGGCAGCTAAGTTTGTAATCTCAATTGGGAGATTTTATATATTATTCAATGTGACATTTCTCATTCTAATCAATAATATTTAAGTTTCTGAATAAGGGTCTAAGGTTCACATTATTTTATTTTCTCCACACATGGTTTAGTTGTGCAATTATGAATGAAATCTGGATCTGAGTAAAACTGGCAGAAAATTATCAAAATAATGAACTTAATTCAAATGGCAATTAAACACAAGCTTACACTGTACAAACAAAAGTACATATATGGAAGATGCCTATTTTATGAAAGAAAAGTGCAACAGAAAGAGAGGAATGATGATAAAACACACAACTCATAAGAATACAGACAGCTCATGGTGGTGAAAACAAACTCTATCTGTAAACTTAACTCATTCAAATTATCATAAACCTAGAAAGAATTGTAGAAACAGAGACAGAGATGAATGACAATGACCAATTTGGTGTATAAAGTTTTAAACAAACTGTTTCTGAAAAGTTATATATGTTAATTGACACTGTTAATGAAACATTCAGCACAAGATCTCAGTAGCAGAAAGTATGGATGCATGGTTATATCAAATATATATATAGTTGGATCATTTGGGCATACTATCCATATTATTGCAAAACATTGGTGCAAATGGTAGTACTGCTTCATATGTCGGCTTACATTTCATCTCTAAATCCTTATCCTTCAACTGTAACTCCATCCGATCATTCTCCAACATCATCCTCTCATTCTCAAGCCTCTGTCTCTCCAACTCCCTCTCTTTTTTGCTGCGAAACCTGCACCACTTGAAAAACCGTTTCTTTATTTCCAAACCTTCTACTTGAATATTAATGTTCTCCTCTTCAAGCTGAAAAATCTTTTTCTTAATCCACTGGCTTCTATCCCACTGTGAAATTGAAGGGTCTCGAAATTTCTCAGACATTTCTTCATCAAAACCACAACTTCTATCCCCTTTATTATTAATGTACTGTTTCTGCGCAAACTCCTCTAACAGCCTATCATTGCCATCTTCATCGTCCGAGTTATGATCATCTTCACTTTCACTGTCTCCGTCATCTTCATGAGCATCTTCCCCAGCCGAACCATAAGTAGTACTGTCCTTTGAACACTTTCTAGAGACTGGAGGATGAACAATATGTAAATCTATATCTTCACAATTGGGTATCCTTTGTCCACTATGATAAGCACACATTTCCTTATAAAACAAATGCTTTGATCCCAATATTTTCTTTACCTCCTCCTTCGTTTTAGCAGATAACTGAGGCATCATCATAGAGTCCATGATAGAAGGGTCTTCTACCACTCTGCAGGAATTTACCCTCCCAAGAATGTCGTTTAACTTTTTGTACCTCTTGTTCAAATCATTAAATTTATCCTCGCACTGCTGAGGTGAAACATAACAACCTTTGCTTATCATTATCTTAGAGGCTGTTTTCCATTTCCCTTTCTTTTGTAAGGCAGTAGACTTTCTCTTCATCCCCTCCAGGCCTTCGGGCGTGCCATCTTCCCCAACAGAAGCAACAACAGCTATCAAAAGCTTAACCATATTGTCCGTCCACTTCATTCTTTGCCAAGGTGACGACGCCATCCCCTTCTTACCCTTCATCAAAATCCCAGCACAATCATCATTGAAACACAGATCATCATCACCTTCGCTCAAATTGTCGTTCTTGATGTTATAATTACCACTGCAACCTACTTTGCTAGAACTCAAATTTGAAAGCTTTTGTCCTGTATGCCCAATTGGGTGGAGCTCGCTCTCAATTCCTGTCATCATGTTCATTGAAAGATGCATATGATGGTGGTGATTATGAGGCTCATGGACCAGTTGATGATTCCTTTGAATAGGAGATTCAAGGTCTCCAAAACCCCAATTTTCCATCAGAAAATCCCCAAATTTCCTTCAATTATTTAAGCGCTGACATTGAAAACGCGAGAAATAGAAAAGAATCTCTTACCCATTTAGAATCAAAAGCAGGTTTCCATTTACTAGATATATAGTTGTGGCCAGAACCGCAAGATAGTAAAAGTCCAGTAAATAACTTGGAGCAAGAAAGATCGATCGCAAGAACAGAGATGGGTAAAGAGCTCACCTTTGCAATAGCTGCATCCGTATAATCAATTCATTGATCGGTCACCGGCGAGAGAGAGATAGAAGAATTAGAAAGCCCTGTTCATCTTCCTATTGAACGCTGAAGCGGAAAAAAGCATATTCTTCTCTTATGTTCATTTCTTTCATTACATCGTACATTTTATTCCCAGTTTTATATCATATCATAAATTAATTTTCACAATTATATTATTTCAAAGGCTGGAATATTCAAATGGGACCTAAAGTATTACCAGCTATTTAAAATGGGACCTATACATTTATTTAAACAAGCTGATTTAATTTGCCTAAATATTTTATATAAATTTTGTTAGAACATCTCCAACATGACTTACAAATCTATTTTCAAACTCATTCTTAAAACCAAGATGCAGTGACTAGTAACCGTCACATCAATATTAATTCATTTTCAACACAAAAATTTATTTTCAAACTCAAAAGAATATTTTTAAAATATTTTTTTTTACACTAACTTTTTAACTTTATTAATATTATCTATATATTTATCAATTTTACATATTTAATTCCAATCTTTTTTTATTCTTTTAATAAAATTAAGATAAAATTAATTATATATCAATAATTCATACACAACAAAATAGTTCAATAATAACGTAAAATAAAAAAATAGATAAAATTTCAAGTATAGTATAATTTAATGATTTAATTATACATTTAAAAAATATTATAATATTTTATCTTAAAATTAAAAATTAAAACACCAAAGTGAAATGTTTTAAATAATTAATATAAACAAGTTTAATATTTAAATTAAAGAGTTTATATATTAGAAGGACTCATTTAAAAAATTAGATTTTTTTTGCAAAATGAACTGTAGATACGTAAATATGCGGGTTTTTTTTAAAAAGAGAGTAAAAAATGGATATGAGTTTGCGACAAGGCCAGTTGGGTTGGAGCAAAAATTGGGTATGGGTTTGCGTTTAGCGGTAGGTGGAGATGCCTTATACTAAATTAAGGCCGGTTTAATCTGACTTATTTAAATAATTTAATAAAAAATATATATTACTCTCTTTCTTATTCATTACATCACTCAATTAATTAAACAAAATATTAAAATATTTTTTATTTTAAATTATTATTTATATTAATATGTTATTAAACAAAATATTAAAATATTTTTTATTTTAAATTATTATTTATATTAATATGTTTTAAATTTTTTATATAAATAAGATCACTATCTCTACAAAAATATCATTAACCATTTCTTTTTAAATAACACGTTTTTAGACCCTAAATCCCAATCTGAACCCGGGTCTAGCTTGTTTAATTGTTCATTTTGAATGGTAACTATTTTTTTCTCTCTTTAACAACAAATTATCGGTAAACATTAAGATTTATTTAAAGTATACACTCTTACTTAAAAAAAAATAAAAATTGAAGTTGATATTTTAAAAGATTTCTTGCATGTATTTTTTTGGTTAGTTTTTGGCATTTTAGTTATATATGGATTTTTATTTATTTATTTATTTTGTTGAATAAACATGTTATTTTAAATTATATTATGAAATAATTTGTCAATTGTGTTAAAAATTTGTTATTCATCTTCAACGAAAAATCATGTATATCAATTAAACAAAACTTAACATTATAGTCATACATGTAAATGTTCACTTCCTGATGTTAATTACCCATTTTCAGAGTAAAAATGATTCGCCATGTAATCCTAAGAAAACCTAGCTAGTATAATAGTTGGTTAATTAACATATTTTATTACTCTATAGATAGGTTCATATTTGTAGGCATCATTAAAAAATAACATAATTAATTGTTCTATATTTTAGTATTTAGTTTTTTTACATTTATATTATATTTTGGTTGCTTTGATTTATTTATGATATTTTGTTTAGTGTGAATATTATCTCCTTATCTTTGATATGGTTTTTTAATGAATTGGAATAATGAGTACTATTTACCCAAAACAATTATGAATTTTCTCATAACTAACAGAAAATAAGTAAGCCATCATTTTGTTGTCAACTTTATTTTTTAATTTTTGAAAAAATGTTGCCAACTTTTTCATTGTTACCATTTTAAATTTTTTTAATTAAATAAGAACTATCATGATACTCCAAAATCATGGTCTTTCGTTTAAACTCAAAACGTTTTAATAAAAAATTTACTTTTTTTTTTCTTTCATTAGTTGCATGCATAAAATAAGATATTTGAGGGAACAATACTACTCAACATAATCAAATTTGAGAGGTAAAATCAAAATTAGAAGGGAGTTCAAAACAATATATAATTATCTAAACATTAAATTGTTCGATTTGATTCAAAAGACCACCCAACAAACAAATAGTCTACAATAACAGTGCAGCCGTAAACTATAGATGGCACTTGATTGAAGGCATCGATCTCAATGTTGAAAGTTGAAACCGAAGTTTATTTAGAATTGATTCACGGGTTTAGTTTAGTTTAGTTTAAACTAGCTTATAATTAAGTTATGATTTACATAACATTATGTATATTTTTTTAATTTATTGAATGGCTTTGATGGTGATCGAATACCTATGTGGGGTTTGATTTTGGTAATATTGTAGTATAAGTTTGAGTAAAACAAGGTAACTATTAATTAATCCCAATGTTGGGGGGTGGGGAGTGTGAAAAGAGGAAGAAGGGAGTGGTGAATATATAGTAATTAGTAATTAATTAGAGTCGTATTAATTCTTGGGGACAGAATAGCAATGTCTGTGTAAACAAAGACAAGGAATAGACATATATACAAGGGTAAAATACAAATCTCTTTTTTAATCTCACTTTCCAAAATGGCTACTCATGTTTTTTCTTTCATAATTTACTGCCTTTGACTCAAAAACACTCGTGCAGTGTTGGAAACATACAAGATATTTTGTATTTTTAATTACTTATTATAAAGAGGTTCATTTATATATGATAACTTAATTAATTATAAATTTGAGTCCCATATATAATAACTTGGACATTATCTCATCTTAAGTAAACCATAATGAAGATTTATTTTCTTGAAATAAATGTTACATTCTCTTGTCAATTCCTTGATCAATTTATCTTTGAGTTTTTATTTTGGTTAGATTTCGACACCACCAAGTATATCATATTATGAGTATATATATATTGTCTGTTTTTCTATCGAATTATGAAGACGGTCACATGTTTCCTTTGAACCACACCCAATATATGGCAAGACATTTTTTTTTCTTGAAAATGTAATTAAACTGTTCATTAAATATTAGGCCAAAAAGTTCTTAACTTTTTAACTAATTATTTGATCATGAAAATCATACACTTAATTAATTAATGACATTGTTTCGTCCTACAAAATCTGTGTATATATGAATAGTTGTTTTAAACACTTTTTTCATGAGTTCTCAATTGATCACCAAATTATTATAATTTGATCATCTCATCTTCCTCTTCATATATCTCCATACAAAGACATTGAAATGAGATATGATTCATATTATAATATATGTTCCTCATCAGCCCAAACTGGATCCTAACTTCCATACTCAAATAAAATAAAAATCTCCAATCTGCACATGATGATCATGAATATCCTTATTTTATCATCAACAAAAACTTGTACAAACTTTAATCACAAACATCAAAAAGAGATGATAGACAATAAGTTATATATATATAGTTAACCAGATAAGACTAATTCATATTGCATATGCTTGCATAAACCAAACTTAATTGATTCAAAACTATGTATTATACATCTTGCATTAATGATGGTTATAACCCTATCAGACAAGATATAAGATCCAAGCGTTCAAATATGGGGAAGGATGCCAAATTTTGAAACTATATAAAAAATATATATATATTGAAATAGGGCAGCAACATAAATAAATAAATTAAACTCCCCAACCACCGTTTGTCTATTGGTACAATTATTCTTACTCGTCCCAATCTTGATGGCCACAGCAACCAATGGTTTTGTCTCCTTTGCCCACTTAATTTCTCTTTAATTTGTTACTATCTCATATATATGGCCATGGCCCCATCTCATGCATCATTCTTTAATATACATATTCAACAAATCAAGTAATTAAATCAAACCCATCTTAGTTCTAATTATTAATAATTAGTTGTTTAATTTTCTTTCTTTTGTCCCTTTTTTTCATTTCTGTTACAGTGTTGTCAAAATTAACAAAAATTAACTTAACTTTGTTGATTAGACGTTATCTCTTACTTTAATATACAAGTAACACAAAATAATATTTATGTTTTTTGTTTGTTGTTATATATATGTTGATTGTAATGGGCCGGGTTATCCCAATAAACATTCGCAGTGGAATGAATATTAAAAAGTTTTACACCGTGTACTTATCATCTTATCATGTTTTTATTTCATTTTTGTTTATTTATGATAAAAAAAAGTTATATATATTGTTGATGTTTAAGATTTATAAAATATTGAATTGGTTAATAGTAAAAAGTTGTTAATAATAAAACAGCAGCTAAAGAATGTTGCTAAAATTCTAAAGCGCGGCTAAAAATCTATGCATTTTCTCTAGCTAGCTAGGTGGTTCTTGCACAAGTTGATCCATGATCATTTATTTAAGCATCAGGCATATATATATATATATATATATGTCCCAACAAATAATAATAAAAATGGAGTACAACTATAACTGTTGATAAAAGTCCAGTAAAAGTACCGAGTACACATGTATGGGCGAGAGAGATGGGGGGGAATTAGTTGAAAGGTAATTAAAACAATTTAGGGTTATTTTAAACATATATAATCAATCCAGATTTATAATTAAAGAGAAGAAATAATAATATTATTAATACAATTGTTGTAGAGCCTAATTACCTAATGAATGAATCAATCAATCAAACTAGTCCTAAGTTGAATGTGCATGGGCATGACTGCATGATCGAGTGCATCTAAGAGTGTGAACAGTTAGACAGCAGAGAAGGTAGGGTAGGGTAGGGACACACACGGACCATTCTCTCTCTCTCTTTCTCTCACACACACATTCACACACATTTTGTGTGTGAAAGAGAGAGTGGACTTCACTTGGCCAAAGGCGACCATAGCTCGCCCACCGAAGCCATTGCCGGGAAGGTTTGAAGCTGTGTTTTGTTTCCCAATAAATAAATTATAAACTCTGTATGGATACTGCAGTTAGAGCCTGTTTGGTAAGCATATATACATGCAGTAGAGTAGCCACATCACAACAATAATTGTTGTACCTACCTACTAATTATCAAATAAATAAGTATCTAGCTATCTAGCTAGCTAGCTAGCTAGGTAAAATTAAATGACTATGAGACCGGAGTACCCCAAAAACTGGCCTCACCAAACGAGACTCAAGGTGTGGGTGGGGTAAGGTCTAAGGTGGGACAACATGTAACCCTAATTGCATGACTATTTGTCTCGCTCACTTTTCACTTTCTTGCTGTTCCTTATTATTCGACCATGTTTTTCTTTCTATATTTTTACCCCTATGGGAGAAAAATTATATTAACTTTTACTTCTTTGTTTTCTTTCAACATAATTTCTCTTCTTTCTTCCTTTCTTTTTCTATTAAAAAAAATAATAGTAAATCATACTAGCTAGTGAAACAAAAAGATTAGTTACATAAGATCTCAAACATATTGGAGGGTTTGTTGAAGAATATGGCCATTCAAATCACACTACCATGAAATCATTGCTATTGTCTATGTGGGTCTTAACAATATTGTGGGTCTAACTAAACTTATTTGGAGGTCAACCATAGAGTGGGTTATAAGGTTTTTGATAATAATAATATATGAAAATTATGTGAAAACTCATAGTTTAATGTTAGAATCGCAATAACTCATTTCTTTATTGTCATGAGTTAACTATGTCTCTTCATGATTGTCTTACTTATTTGAGGAGAGAAATGTTTTTTTTTTATCTTGGTCACTTGTATTTGATTAAATCATGACAATTCATCATGGTTAAATCTATTACAATATAATTTGAAAACACATATATTTATATAGAGAGAGATGCACTTTACTTAATTTAGTTAAGCATATGATATAATTGTTTAAGTTTCGTTACAGTTAAGACAACTTTGATTTGACTGTAAACTTAAGAGAAAAATCTTACTTTTAAAAAGAAAAAAAAAAAAGGGAAATATATGTACATGATCTTTTAAATAAAATTAGAATGAGATAAATATATAGATCTGGCTATGTAGATTATCTAGCTAGCTACTTTCACACTTTATTTTGGATCTTGTTATCCCCCTGCATTTCCACACATTGTTCTATAATCAGGTTCTTTCCGAGTCCCAAGAATATTATTATTTTTATTATTATTATCTCATTCATATTCTCTCTCTATCTGTCGCAGGCTACTAGGCTAGGTCATGTATGATGTACAACAAACACTCCATCATAAGTGTTTGTCGCCCATTTATTCATATTAGGGTTTGCTTCCTTCCTTCCTTCCCTTTATCAACTTTGCCTTTTCTTGAGTTTTACTACTAATCCTATTCCTTCTCCTTCCTTTTGCTTCTCTCTCTATCATCAAAGTAGCTAGCTTCCAGTAGTGTATATCCACCATGGGTGATCCAAGCTATAATTACTACTACTACTACAATCATGAATTAATCAACCCTAATTCTTTTCATGATCATCACTTTTCATCATCTTCTAATGATATCATTACCTCCTCTAATGCTTCTAATTATTATTTCTTTGATCATCATCACTCAATATTCCCATCCTCTCCTCCTCTTAGAGAAGCCCTCCCTCTTCTCAGCTCAAGCCCTGCAAGACAAGCTGTTGCAGATCATGATTTATCATACACCCCCATGGACCTAGATCTTGTTGATCATGACTATGATATTGATGAAGCTGTGACCGTTGATCTCCATCTTGGCCTCCTCCCAAACCCTAGCAGCTGCAGCTTTGGTGATGATAATGATCTGATCTCAAGATCAAGTGATAATAATAATAATTTTATGGTGGTTAAGGAATCATCAGATCAAGTGTCGACGGTTATGGCCTCATCATCATCATCATCACACCCTATTAACAAGGGTGGTCAGTACTGGATTCCAACTCCAGCCCAGATTCTGATTGGTCCTACACAGTTCTCTTGCCCTCTTTGCTTCAAGACTTTCAACAGATACAACAACATGCAGGTATTGTCAATTCTTAATTTCTTACATGAAATACTGGTTCCCCCTTTAAATTAATTTGTTATATGAGCTAGAGTCAAAGAAACAAAGGCAGAATCTATCAGAAACAAACATATGGACCCATTGTCTACAAAAGGGTTTCACTTTTGATTCTTCTTTGAAGAGAAAAGAGAAAAAAAAAATAGCTAACAAAGCAACTGATTGTTTGTTTAATTGGTCATACCTCTTTTTAGATCTTTTCTACCACAATTTCAACCTTTCTCTTTTCTTTGTCATTCTTTTCTTTTCTTTTTTAAAAGGTTCAAACTTTCATTATAAAATTAATGACATGATTTTTATTAGTAATTAATTCGATGGATCAAGAACAAACAAATTATATTAATGGCCTGATCAGAGGCTTTCATAATAAATTCATGACTTGGATCTGAGACTTTTCATGGGTCTGTGACTGGTTCCTTCCTCCTATATATTATAAATTTGTCATTTCTCTCTTCCAAGGTTAAAAACTTTATATTAATCTGGTCTTCTCTCTTTTTCTTTCTTTCTTTCTTTCTTTCTTTCTTTCTTCCTTTTGAATTTAATCAACATTGGTAGTTAATTAGTTTCCTACTACTGCAAGTTCATCTACTAATAGTTTATTCATTGATTAGCTTCTTTTAGTGCATGATTTGAGGGATTTGGGGATTTGAATAAATCTATCTATACTGGTCCAACTGGGTACCCTTTGTCTAGTGCCTCTCTTTATTTTGATTGAACTACACATCCCATTATGCTTTTTGTTCCTTGGAGTTTGTATTCTACATCATTCAATTCATTGGCAGGTGTGCAAAACTGTAACATTTTCACGCTGTGCTTTCTTTCTGTTTTCAGGTTATAATATATTCACTCAAAAGCTAAACAAAATATTTAAAATAAAATAAAATAAAAAAATATTACCCATATGCCAAGAAGAAAAAATAAAGTTTTATATTCTAATGTGCTAGCTTGAAAACCCTAATAATAGAGTTGATACATGTTGAAACAGTGATATAAAAAAAAAGAAGCCCAACTATAATGACAATAAGGAAAATAGTACTACTTTTATTTTCTGAATATGATGAATAGGATTCAGGGTTCTGTTTACTTAGAGCAGCATCATTTTGTCTTTCTTTTGATATAATATACTGTACATGAAAGAGCTGCAAGAAGGGGAAATGAATGTATTAGGACCCATGCAAAAGCAATGATTTTTATCTCCAGTCTCATCCTATTACCAAATGGGTTCTCCTTATCGGTACGTGATTTGAGGTGAAAAATAAAGAAAAAACTGTCAGAATACATTGCTGTATGCTCACGAGTATGAGTGGTAACCCTTCCTCTTTCAGTCCAAGCAAAGTTTCCATCTTCTTCTCATTCAAAATAAAAACATTCCATTTCTGTCTATCCATTATATTATTCATTTTAAAACTGACCCCAAAATACATAGTTTTGTTTAGGTGATTAATCAGTTTGTTTATATATATAGATGCACATGTGGGGGCACGGATCGCAGTATAGGAGAGGACCGGAGTCGTTAAGAGGGACACAACCGACGGCGATGCTGAGGTTGCCGTGTTACTGTTGTGCACCCGGGTGTAGGAACAACATAGATCATCCTAGGGCAAAGGCACTTAAGGATTTTAGGACGCTTCAAACTCATTACAAGAGAAAGCATGGAGCGAAACCCTTCATGTGTAGGAAATGTGGGAAGGCTTTTGCAGTGAGAGGGGATTGGAGGACACATGAGAAGAATTGTGGGAAGCTTTGGTATTGTTCTTGTGGATCTGATTTTAAACATAAAAGGTCTCTTAAGGATCATATTAAGGCATTTGGTAATGGACATGCTGCTTATGGGATTGATTGTTTTGATGATCAAGAAGATGAACCTGCCTCTGAGATTGAGCAAGACAACAATACTAACTAGCTAGCTAGCTAGCTAGATCATCCATAGATTGCTAGGTTCTCTTGTTGCCCTTTAATTTTAGGTATTGTCTTTCAATAATTAGAGAGAGAAAAGAGATATAGAGAGAGAGAGAGATGACAAGTATCTCAGATCAGGTGCTGATGAGACTGCGCCTTATGTTTTTTCAATTGTCCCTTTCTAACATGTTTTCTAATTGCAGTGTAGATCGAATACCGCAGATCAAATCATATTTATTATTGTCTATTTCCTTCACTTTAAAACATAATATTTTTGTCTTCTCACTTTTTTTTATTACTGCTTCAATAATGTGTTTTTGTATCTTCTTTTACTTGTGTACCGGTGAAGCTTTTCCTCAAATTGTCTGTGGCGGGTCATGTTTGGGGTTGGCTTAAATTTATTTTGAAAGTGATTTAGATATTTAGATAGACTTGTTATTATGTCGTATAGTCATTTATGGTCTTCTGTTTGTAGTTCATTGTTTTACTGTTCTAGTTTATTGTAAATGAGTAATCATCATAACCCTTATTCATTAAGATAAACCAAGTGTTTCCACATTCTCAACAAATATTATTGTCTCCACTTTTTTTCAAATAAGTTTATTTTTTGGAGAAAGTTAGCACGGTCTTTTGCCATCATTACCTCATACTTCAACGTATAGTGTTTTTAATCGGAGAATTGAATTTGAAACATTTGATCTCTTATAGTTGAAGATTTTTTTCACTTGAGATAAAGATTTGATTTTAAGTAGGTGTTGAGGAATAATCGACGAGTAAAAGATACCATCAGAAACCTTCTTTAAATAAAAATATGTCATATATAGAAAGTGCTAGCTAGTTTAGTTTTAATGAGTACTTTAAACTTAAACGGTTGATGGGAAAATGTATTCTTCCAAAACATAACACTTTTTCAATTAATTGAGTATAAGAGATGAGTCAAACAGAAAGAAATTGAAACCACAGAACAAGACGAATTTAGCGTGAAAAATCTCTACAAATCGAGAGTAAAAATCACGGGACCTATATATGTCACTTAACAATCTATTATCAACAATGTTACAAATAATGGTTTATTCTAGGTATAACCAAACTAAAATCTAATCAATTACATCAAAATCACACAACAATCTTGGTAAATAACAATAAAGAGCAAGAAAAAATAAGATCAACCAACATTATTAATTCTGTAATTCTGGTTTTTCTTTGATTGATTTAGAAGTATCATAAAATAGATCTTCACCGTTCAGAAAATAGTCTCATAAATAACCAACATGTTGTCAACGTTTGAAGTCAATCAAACAGTCCAAATTTCGAAAAACAGAAATCTTCTCAAACTACTACCTCAAACTCCTAAATTTATTTTTGTTCTGCTTTCTCTTTTGTTATTCTGTAAAACCGACTGAAAATTTATATGAGAATATAACTCCACCACATTATATAATGCAAGCCTAAATAAAGTACATAACAAATAATAAATTGGTCTCTTCAACTTAGAGGACAAAACCACAATATATAGTACCAGAATTGTCTAACTTCATTTGACTCTTATCTTTTGAGTTTATATTAGTTTATTTTTTAGAAAAATTATTAATTAAAACTAAAATTTATATATTATATGCATGCAAGAATACTATTAAATATCAAATTAAGTTATTCCATGTGTGTTATGCGTATAATGTATTATTAACCAATTAGTTAATGTTGGAAGCTTCTAGAAATCTAAGCTTTCCTTTATATAAACTTCACTTATTTTTTATCACCTTTGTATGTTCATAATTAATCTTATATTATATCTAAATTAAGCCAATAAAAATCTGGTTTGAAAAAATGACATCTAATTAAAATAAACATTCTTTATATTAAATAAACTCTACTTATAAATATCTATTCATAAAAACCATCTAATTTATTCATAAAAACCATCTAATTGAAATATATAGAATATATATAACATGTTCTAGGTAGATATTTGTCAACATAACCTAGGTTGTGGTTGTGTTTGATTTAGGATTTTGTTGTTTGAGTCTGATGATCATATATTATATATATATATATATAGATAGTCTTAATAATAACTTAGGTTAATTTTTGTTTGTAAAAATCAATTAAAGTGGGCATGGATCTTGGTGGCAGCTTTAGTTTGGTCCCAAAGAAAGCTGGCTGTGTAGAGACTAGAGAGAGCAGTAAAAAGCAAATAAATAATACTGAAAGGTCATGTCAATATATTTTCAGATAAATAAATAAATAAATATATATATGACCTATGAATAGCAATTCTATTTGTCTCATTGCTATATTATTCTTTTATTTTTACAAAATTAAAAAGAATATATATTATTGTTACTTCTGCAAAACCAAAATGGACTCAAAAGAAATAACTAGTAAATGACCTAGAGTTATTTTAAGGCCCTGTTGTTTTAAAGGGCCCAGCTAAATAAGAAAGCCCAATAAGCATAAGAAATTGGCCGTCGTCCTGCGTTTAGGGTTTCTACTTATAGCTGTGCTGATACGGCGATACAATTTCTTCCGAGAGAGAGAAAGAGAAATTCTATCGAACCCTTCCTTCCCAGAAGCCGCAGACAAAAATGGTTGAGAAGGGCAGCAAAGGCAGAAAGGAAGAGGTTGTCACTAGGGAGTACACCATAAATCTTCACAAGCGTCTCCATGGCTGGTAATCTTCAAGATCTTATCTTTTTTCTTTCTCCCTTTTCGTATGAGCCATAGATTGATGTGTTTGTGGATATATTCATATGAAGATAGAAACCCATTTACTTTGACTCTTCAATCCAGTGAAACAGCCAGAAAATGTTAGATCTTTAGATTTCCTTACCTGTTTTTGAATAGATGGTCGGATCTTTGTAGATCAATTACATTTGTCCGTCGTTATGAAGTCATATATGTTCATCATCTGTCTGTGATCGGAACAATTGTAAACTAGACTTACTAAGTATATGCTCAAGACAGTCTTAGATGTTCTTACGAATGAATTGTTTGTGACTTATGTTGAAGAATTTGTATGTCCTCATTGTTCTGTGGAATTTTAACATTTGGATGTTTTGACAAGTTGAAGATGAATCTGATTCTATCATTGTTTGCTGTTGTGATTCTATCCTTTATTTAGCACCTTCAAGAAGAAGGCTCCTAATGCCATAAAGGAGATTAGGAAGTTTGCTCAGAAGGCTATGGGAACAACAGATGTTAGGGTTGATGTGAAGCTCAACAAACTGATTTGGAGCCGTGGTATCAGAAGTGTGCCAAGGAGGGTCCGTGTTCGCATTGCCCGAAAGAGGAATGATGAGGAAGATGCTGAGGAGGAGCTCTTCTCGCTTGTCACTGTTGCTGAAACTCCAGCTGAAGGACTCAAGGGATTAGGGACCAAGATCATTGAAGATGATGATGAATGAATCAATCAAATCTTTGTTATGATTTTACCCTGTCTTTTAGTCTATTAGTTTGGGTTTGTTTTATCTCTAAAGTATTGACAGACAATCTTCAATTATCGCCCAAGTTTTTGTCAATTACTTCTTTGAATTTTGATTATATGGGAGACAATTCTGATTTCTTTGTTATTGATAGACTTGACTTCATGATTATTTATTTTGTTTGATTAGTTTGCAGATTATTTTAAGATCAAGATTGAAACTCCTATAGGAATAGCCTCTTTGGATTGTAGTATTTGGTGACAAATTTTTCTGGCAATTCATTAAATATGTTTGTTTTTTCATTTTCAATGAGTTATGTGACTAATAGAAGTTTGACAAAATTAGATGTAAAGTGTTTGAAAGCTATAAAATTGTGTTCATCTTTGGCCTCCCTATTGTAAGTTAAGTGATAATCAAATATTTTCACTGATTTCATTGAGCTGTTCTCAGGGATTTTATTTTTTGACAAAGAAAATTTATTTCCTACCAAAATTACAGTGGATCACTCTTCAAATGTAGATTTTGGATATAGTGAAAAATTGTCATATCAAGAAGTTTCAATTGCATCATGTTCAACATCCATTTATTGATATTGTTTAACATATTCAATTTGTTTAACATTTCAAACTTTCACATATGTAACATTTCAAACTTTCAATTACTGAACATAAGGAGCAGGACCATGGCAACGCAACTATTTAACTAAAATCACACTTTTTTTTAACTACAAGAAAGAAAACATAAAACTTTACGAAAACAGATCAAAAGATACTCGAAAGAAAACCTAATATGGATTGAGTTATAGAACTCTAACAGTCTCTTTCTCATTTTGATATTTTAACATTTTAACCCAAATCTAACCATATACAACAAGTTTCCAAATATGATGTGCAAAAGAAATACTTTTTTTTTCAAATATATTAAGAGGGGTAGAAAATAATTAGAAAGCAAAAAATAACTAAACTCTATTCTTGAATTCTCCCACTAACTGTTTTCGATGGAAGTACAAATGAATGAGTATAACTTTATAAAAAATCTTAATTGGACTAAAAGGTATCAATTTTATGAGTATAGTTACATCATCCATCTATAAGCAAATATTAAAAAGTTGAAACTTAATCATAACTAACAATATTTTTATATTAAATAATAAAATTGGGAATTTTTTTTTTTACTCCAGGTGGATTTATAATAGGGTTGGCAAATTTTAACCCGACACAAAAATACGACTATATCCGAGCACGGAAATATCATATTTGGAATTTTTTTTTTATTCGGATCGACCTATTTAATTTACTTAATAAACCGGTCAAAATTGTGTCGATTTTGTTAGAAATCTTGTCTTGAAAAATAACAGAAATATATATATAAATTACGTTACAAATAGATGAAATAAATAAAATATATGAAAAACAATATCACCGAATAAATTGTTGATTCGAGGCATGTGCTTAGCACATTTCCCTTAAAACAGTTCCACCGTCTCCCCATGTGCTAGAGCTTATCACAGATGGTTGTCTCCCAGGGTACAACGAATCTAGTAGTGATTCAGCACCGAAATCACTACACAACGAGCTTGATAAAGTACATGAACTATCACCGGGTTTCAACGGAAAAATCGAACAAAAAACTCGAAGAACACTCACAAAACAAGAAGAAGACTTTTGGAATTCTAGTGTGAGAAAAAATATAAGATAATGTAAAATTTTGAGATTAGAGATGAGGGGTTTTATATTGTTAAAAAGTTAAACTTTCATAAAAATAAAATCAACCATTAATCTTTGATCCAACGGCTGACCTTGATTGCCTCTTCATTGCCCTTTGTATTTTCTCTTCTTCGATAGAAAATACACGTTACATGATTTTCTTGCTAATAAATTGATAGCAATAATATCATGAAGGTTACAATGACAATTAACAAAATTAAACATATTTAATTTGATAATTGTTTTTCAAGCCATTAAATGTTAATTACATCATTAACAAAATAATTTAATTATTTGGATCAAATTTCACTTTAATTCACGTTTGAATTTCATTTGATTTTATTTACCCAAATTCTCATTTCCATTCATTAATGGAATTTATGAATTAGTTTAAAATTCCAACAATCCCCCACATTAATGGAAATTGAAAGATTAACCCGGTGAAAGGTTCAACAGTTGAATTCTACATAGGATAGGTAGGTGTAACCCTTTGAACCTTCCCTTGTGAAAGCATATAACTTTACTAGCTGATTAGTAGACTCGATGTCCTTGAACTATTCTGCCTTTTGTGTAAACGATTACACACTTTCACATAGAATTCTCCTTGATACATGTCAAACTCTCATGGTTGTGTCCGTTTTGGCCATGGAACACGCGCCTGGTTCTGTGAGAGGGTCTAGAATTGAGCCGTGCAATTCTTTCGAAGCGGCCCCACTTCTCCCTCACATAGGTGATCTCTTTGCTCACAAAGAATCATTAAAAGCGATATGCTTATCCTCGTCAAAATATATATTGTTTCGTTATAGGATTAATCCTTAACAATAACTTTCCAAGTTAGTACAATTAGGTTGTCCCATTGAACCTAGTTCTTGGGATCTCCAGTCTGCATAGGTTGGGTTTTCCTTCATACTAACTTATAGTAGGCTGATGTCTCATAAGACTTCAAACTATCTCTCTATTCAATAATTTGATTAGTGGATCCACAATGTTATCTTTGACTTACATAGTTAAATTTGATAACTTCATTAGAGAGTATAGTCTAATGACATTATGTCTAAGACATGTATGTCTAGACTTGTCACCGACTCTAAGCTTGTCCAATTTCTAATTACTATCACAATAATTATAAATTTTTGTTGATGCATTCTTAGTTAACCTTGGAACATCTTCTAATGAGAAGCATAATCATTCGTACATGCTTATCATTTAATTTTTTTTATGAAAATATTGTTTACTTGGCTAACTAGTAGACAAAATGTCTTTGAACTATTCTGCCTTCGTGTAAACGATTATATATTTTACATAAAAATATTTTATTTTTCGAAATAAGTCAAAAATATAGATTATAACGTTTAATCTATCCATCATAAGTTTTTTAGAAGATTTTCATACGTAGATTGCACTTCTAAGTGTAAACATATTCACTTTAAGACGTAAAGTCTTTCATTTAATAATATCAATATATCATTTGATAACAACATGATATTTCGTTTAGTGCAATTCATATCCTTTATGGATTTAATCATTTTTATCGTAATTTTCAACGATAAAAATATCGTACAAAAGACACGTAATGAAATAATTTTCATTGTCTTTATGATATATATAATTGTCACATCCACTTTTTAATAAAAGTATGATCAAATTTTCATATCATTATTATAAAATTTGTTATAAGTCATATCAAAACTTTATAAACTTCATTTTCATTTATTTCATAAAATTCTTTTGAAGACATTGGTTCTTCATAGTTTTATGAAAATAATGTCAAAATATGACACATTTCTTGATTTCAAAATTCTCAAATCTAAAATATCGATTTGAACACCAACTCAACTCAGCAAATATAAACAAGACATTTTCTTGTTATTTTCTTTCTTTTTGTAAAGTTGCGCAACTTTATCTTTTATAGAGAACATATTTCTCTAACAATAAATTATCTTTTTATTTATCATAATATACACAATTATTTTTGTGTTATAATCAATAAAAATATTTGCCCCCACATTCGTGTTGGTACCCTTTTTTTTAAATCACACACTTATATGATTTAAGTCAATGATTTTCAAATCAAGAAATTGTCACACAATTCTTTTACAAATTTATTTTGTTATACTTATCATACAATGAATAAGATAACTATATCATAAATATTTAATTGAATAAAATATAATTTATATACAAGAGATTAGAATGTTTATTCATATATAAATCATTCTTCACATAATCTCTACATAAAAAATTAAAATATTTAATCAAATAAAATATTTATTTCAACACTTAATTTCTATAAAAGAAATTAGAATATTTAATCAAATAAATATTCACCATATCACATGATTTCTACAAAAGAAATCATAATGTTTCAAGCATCTTTGGCCGAAGCCGCATAAAACATTTAATTTCGGTTGCACGTTTGCATCCCGCAATATTGGCACGTTTGCCATATTATTCTCAAATTAAACAAGACTTTCCTTGTAATTATTTGATTTTAAAATTATCAAATTAAGTAAGTCTTTATGATACAATTAAACAATGTATATCAAATATATTATATTATACCAAATTTAATATATCCATATATATATGATATTATATATTATTGCTTCTTTAATTTTAGTCACCACGAAAAAAACAAATATATATATATATAGTCAATAACTTAGAAACATAATCAAATAAATAATATGTCATATATTATTTAAACAAATATATATTAACTTTCATATATATATAAATACATTTATAAAATACATAATAATTAATAGAATGTTGACCGTTTAACTTTAATCAAATATAAAACTAGCTAACTATAAGTATTCATGTCATCAATTATTTGTTTTTTAATTAATTAGATGACCTTTAACATTCTATAACAAATATTTGTCAATCAAAAAATACATAGTTTTGTGACAAAATTCAAAATTATCTATTAAAATAAAATAGATTAAAAATAAATCTTTATTTATATATGTATATAAATTTTTAGATAATCATACTTATTATGAATGAACATGAATCATATTATTAGCTAATATGCATGATATATATAATTAATCACTTAGCAGTATAATCAAATAAAACATAACTACAAACGTACCTCATGTCTTAATCGAAGTAATTACATTATCGTGTTATGAACGATAATCCACGTGAAGCGACAATGCTCAAAACAAATCTAGGTGGATCATTCTCACCGAGATAATTTTTGCGAAAATATTTCAACTTACATAATTGTCTCTCTCAATGCATGATTAGAATAAGTTCTAACACAAACAACTTATTTAATCTTAAGAAATTAAAATTTCTATACTCAATTTATTTCATAATTTCTACATAAGAAATTATAATGATTTCAACATTCATAATTAATGTCATTTAGACAAATCATGTTTTTTTTATAAGAAATCATTATTGACTATCCATTCATCTCATAATTTCTACACAAGAAATTGGAATGGTTTCAACATAAATGACTAGTGTCATTGTATAACACATCAGATTTCTTATGAAATGGCTAAATGGGATTCGAACTAGGGACTTTTCGCCTCCTCACACCCTTGCGTCTGAACTTTAAACCACTGTGCCAATGCGGCCTTTTATTGTTGTATTACTGTTTACGACATTTTGTCTTCTCTTCAGATAAACTTATTTTTCTCTTATTTTTGACTTAAACTCTGTCAAACAAAATTGATAACTTAGTATCATAATCAAACGGTAAATATATAAGACAATTTATATATACATATATAAATAGACTATATTTCGTTAATAATCAACATATCACATTCTTATTAATTATCACACTTAATTAATTTAAGAATGTATATATATTATAATTAATTATTTTAAAACTGAAACCATATGTTTCAATTATAATTAATTTTAATTACTATTAAATATAACCACAAATTTTATTTAAATTGAAAATTATAAGTTAACCTTTTAGTTACCTTTTCATTTATTAATAATAATAATTCTAGTAACTCTCAAACTTTTAATGAAAAAGAAAACAAATTATTGTTTTCTAAATTATTTTCAAGATAACATTTGTATATTGAATATACAATTTTTTTCTTGAGAAAAATTATATGTCAAACATATATCAGCTTATAAAATTAAGCTTTTAATAATACAAGAAAAATATTAAAAATTAACATTATACGTGTATAATAAAGACTTATCTTTATTAGTCGATTCTTCTTCTTATTAAGATGAATAATTTCAACTTGTCGAAATGAGCCATCATCTCTTTTGAAACATCGTGACTCGTATTTCTGAAACATCAAAGACAAAGATTTTCGACGGCAAAAGCTACTAAATAACTTAGCACATGAAACTGTTTTAAGATTGAAAGTTAAACCATTAAATAAAATCATCATTTGATCCAACAGTTGGCATTGTTTGCCTCTTCATTACCTTAACGTTTTTCTCTTCATTATAGAGTAATTGTTTGTCAAAACAATTAAGGCATTTACAATTCAATACTAACATTACGTGGTTTTCCAATTTGTTAATAATAATATAAATTATCATAACAAATAATAATAATAATAACAAACTCATGTAAGCTACACTACAAATTAACAATATTTTGTTAATTGGTCATCAAGGCATTTTAGATCAATTAATTTAAATTAATTGATTTAAATTATACATTTGGATCAAATTTCACCCTTTAATTCACGTTTGAATTTCATGTGAATTTGATTTGATTTCATTATTCATATTCTAATTTCCATTCATTAATAGAATTTATGAATTAGTTTAAAATTCCAACAGATTTAAAATATCCAAAGGTAAACCCGTCATCCTGATAGTTTTATTGTTTTTATTGTGTTAATGTAATTTTGATATGAAATAAATAGTGTTATTAATTTACATCGTGTAATGTTGGAGTTAAGTTAGGTTAATTAGATCGAATTTAGGTTAATTTCAAATAAATATGACAGGTAGTAGGTTGCCCACCCTAATTTATTTTTTTAAGATAAAAATGTGACATTACCCTTTAATTTTGTAAAAACAAAAATTAACTTTTTCAATTTAATTAACTATTTTTTATCTATTCTTTTTTAAAATAAGTAAAAATTACTTATTGATTAGTTTTATATATAATTTTCTCCTTATTATTTTAAGGGACCCTATTTTTTTTTTAAACTCAACTCACATTTCTGAATCTGTCCCTAGGTTTAGGTTAATCTTATAAATCTTGACACGAATTACTATACATGTTAGGTTCATGTTAGTATCATTCAATCCGTAAATCCGTCAACTTAATCCATCATATATTACAGTAGTGTCGGCCATGGGGTAAGCCCAATAAGTCATTGGACTAGGTCTGCCCATTTATTAAAATAGTATGATATTTAGTTAAAATTTATTATTTTTATAAATATAAGATGTTCTAGTCTAGTGGTTTAATATAAAAACTTAAAAATTTTATTTGATTATGGGTTTAAATTTTACTCAAAATATTTATTTTTTTCATTTTTTTAAATTAGACCTATGTCAATAAAAAGAATCTATATTTTATCTACGTGGGTGGCGAGAAAGAACCAACCCCGGTCTTCTAGGGCAAGAATTTCCCGTGTTTGATCTACTTTTGAGTTACAATATTTTGACACTAAAATCTATTTCTGTGAAGCATGTCAACGTTAATTGAAAAAAAGTTTGGTCATCAAATCAAGACTCTTCAAACTAATTTGGTATAGGTGTCTATACCTTTATAGGTTTCTGATGATATTGGCTATAGCCCTGGGAGGTGGGTGTCCAGGGTCAGATCAACTAGCAACATTTTTACCAAACAAGGAGCTTGGTTTGAAAGGTGCAATAGCAAGTCAAAATTGGAGTAAAGGAAGGAGCCTTTCAAATCTTTCGAAGCTCTAATATAGTTAGGTCATTGGCCAAGGAACAAATCCTTATGCCACATCCATCTTGAATAGCACAGTCCCTTGTGGATTTGGGCAATTCAAAATTCGAGGCGGCCCAAATTTATAATGATAACCCTTTTTTAAATTTGACAATATTTTAGTATGAATAATATGAGACAAGTCTTAAAATTTCGAGTTAACTTTTAAAATATTACGATTTTACAATTTCACATTAGGTTAACAAGTCTGATTTTAAGTAACTCTTAAATAGGTAAACTTTTACGATTTTAAATTTATAATAAGATTTTATGATTTTACGAGTTTATAAATAATTTAGATTTTACGATTATATATTATTTATTTTTGAATAAATAAATTTATATTTCAAAATTAAAAAAATAAATTTATTTATTTAAATTAATTAATTAATTTTATAATTATAATTTTTTATAGTGTTATTTAATTATTATTATTTGTAATTAATTTTATATTAAAATAAATAATTTTTTAAAATTGACTAATTATAAAATATGTAATTATATATATAAATAATCATAATAATAATAATATATAACTATTATCTTTTTAACTCTACATTTGGCTAGTTTACTAACTAAGGATTCTAGTTAAACTCTAAATTTTGACAACTTTAAAATGTTTGTTTTTTTAAAAGAAATTCCCAACCTAATTAATTAAGCAGGTTAAAAATGCATAATAATAATAATAATAATAATAATAATAATAATAATAAAATTATGGATACATATTTATTGAAAACTCTCCCAAGTGGTCAAAATGAGTTTCAAACCCTTTTTCAATTTTATTACCTTCATATCTAATTTGAAAATTATTAGTGTAATCGATATCATGGAACTAATAGGATGTTATTATGAAACAGATTATATTTGTTAATCAAGTAGGTAATAAAGGTCGGCTACTTTTGGGGGAAACTCTTATTTATTAATTTTTATAATTAATAAAAAGGTTTAAGCTGATTAAATTAAATTTGAGCTAATTAATCATATACCGGATGTGACAACCAAGACATGGACAGCATTTGCTTGGTTGTTTTTAGCAATAAAAATGTATTAATGATACATAGAAAATATTAAATAAGCCCTTTGATTATTTCTAAATTGTAATATTCACCCTAAACATTATGTTTTTAACAAGACATATTATTTCAAACATAATTCAATAATAATCTGTTACTTAACAATAAAAAATCATTTTACAATCTGGCCGGTCTCACTTGGACTTGTTTGATGTTAATTATTTTGAAGTTTTTAATACATTTAAAAAAAATGTTTTATGAAAATATATGTTATTTGGGTTTTTATTAATTGAATTAATATAATACTTTTTGTATTTAAAATTTATAATAAAAAAATGAAAATATTTTATTTAATAATTTGAGTAATTTAATGATTAAAAAAAATATAAATTTTATTTTGAAAAAGTTCACAAATAATCCACACAAATTGAACTCTTATCTGCACCAAAATATAATAACAGCAAAATCTCAAAACATTTTATCCATTTCCCCATACTTTCTAGGATAAACACAACCATATATATTACTACATATTAGGATTACATCATAAATCATTGTCACACTTCAATTTTGAAAGATTTTAATAAAATCAAATAAATAAGTTAGTGAAATTTTTAATAATCCGTATAAATTTTCTTATTAAATGAAATTTTGATTAAACTAAAACAACAGTATATATACTAACAAAATGGAATAGTCCCTTCCTGAAATTGGGGAGCTTGTCAATTATAAAGGTCAACATTGCCAACAAAATAATTAATTTGTTGCTTCTTTTAGGAAGTTGCATAAGTTTGATTTTAACCTTTGTTATGTTACCCTTACCAAGTTATGACAAAAACAAAATACAATCATAAAATCTAACTTCAATTTAAACTAAAAGTACCTTATTAAAGGAGTTAAGATTTAGTAAAAATGAAATTCAAATATTTGGGCCTGTTTTTGATGATAAGGAAGGAATATTTTTTATTTCTCTTTTTATGAAACTTCATTTCATTGGGGTATTCTTGAAAATAATAAGATGATAAGAAGAAAGAAAAGCAACTAGTAATATTAGCTACGCCACTCGAAAGAAAGGAAAAAAAAAAAAAAAAAGGTTCTTGCTCCCTCCACCATCATCATCATCACCGCTCTTCATCAACACAACAGAAATCTTCGAATCTCAGGCTCAAGATAAAAAGATTCCTCGACCGGATTGGATTTCTCTGTCTCCACTTTTCTCCTTAATCCACTGCTCAAACAAGTATCAATTGTAGAAAGGAGATTTACATGTTGCATTTCACTTCTCAACGAATGGAACCAACCGCTCTTTGTTCGAAAGCTTTCCTACCGTTTGCGTTCTAGCGAGAGATCTACCGGATTCCTCACTTTCTAGATACTTCTCACGGCCAATTCTAGTCACCGTAGTAATGGATCAGCAGCAGCAGCAACAACAAATCAATCCAGGATTGACGCGATATAGATCTGCTCCGAGCTCGTATTTTACGAGTTTGCTCAACAGCAGCGGAGGAGGAGGAGGAGAAGAGAAATTTGATCAATTTCTCAAGCCTCATCCCTACAATTCCTCCAGATTTGCTCCTGGTGTAACCAGAGACGATTCATCTTTGCACAACACGCCTGAATTTGACGAAAGTGAAGGTCTTAGGTCTCAATCGTCCGCATCGATAGACCATCAATCTGAAGATTTTCAGAATCGTCAACCGCAACAGGATAATAATAATACTGCTGCTGCATACTCTTTCTCTGAACAAGTGATGAATCAGAAACCTTCCATGGATAATTCTTTTAGAGCTGCGAATTCTATAAGAGGAGGAGGCCTCAGCAGTGCTGGTGCTGGTGCTGGTGGTGGGGGTGGAATTAACCTTATAAGACAAAGTAGTTCCCCTGCCGGATTTCTCTCCTCCTACTTTAATGCTGCCGAAAATGGTACTTTTACTTATATCTATTGTCGTTGACACTTGTCATCTTTCCCTTTTTGTGTATAACCAACCAGAAACCAAGTTGCAATAAACTACATAATAATATAATCATAGATTGCTCCTCTGTAAAAGACAAGGAAGGTGAGGATAGAAAGAATTACTAACTTGGAAGTATGTATGTATGTATATATACTAATGAATTTGAAAATTCAGAATCAAGATGAAGGTGCTGTGAAAACCTAATGAATGATGTTAGTTGTGTATCATTGTTGGATTCAATTATTGTAGACAGTCAAACATATGTGTTCGCTTTTGGCAGACTTTAGTGAAATGGGAGGAATGGGAAATTCTGGACTGCATGAAGGTAATACTTCTGAGTCAACATTTTCCTCCAGCAGGTTGAGGGTTCAAATGGACTTCTCATCTCGACGAATGGCTCCAATCCCAGAAACTACCAATAGTATGGGGATAGGAAGTCCTGAAGGTGAAATTTTCGGTGAAGCTGCTGAGAGAAGTGGCGGAGGTTATATCCCGAGTTTCCCAATTGAATCATGGGATGATTCAATGAATCTATCCAGATCTTTCTTAGAACTCGAAGATGATGACATAAAACCAGAAGCTGACTTAAATGCTATAGAAAATCAGGTACCATCCTTAGCAATTTTATGTTATTCAGTGTTTTGGCGATTCCATCATTGGCTAAAGATTGAATCACATGTACACTTTTTTTTTCAGAACGTTGAAGATGACAAACCCACTTCCAACACTTTATTGTCTCGCCACCTGAGTTTACCCCAATCTACTATGGAGAAGCTACTGCAGTTCCAAGATTCAGTTCCTTTTAAGACGAGAGCAAAACGGGGTTGTGCTACTCACCCACGGAGTGTTGCTGAAAGGGTATGCTTATTTCTTTTATTTTTTTATTGTTGAATGTTTAGTGATGGGAATGACCAAATCTAGTTATTACTATATTTGGATTGATTTTCAGGTGAGAAGAACAAAGATCAGTGAACGAATAAGGAAATTGCAAGAACTTGTTCCTAACATGGACAAGGTAAGGTGTATCTCTTCTTACTAAGAATTAATGACACTGACCTGAAAATATCCATTAATGCACACCATGTCTTCTTGATCAGCAAACGAACACTGCGGACATGTTGGACCTGGCTGTTGATTACATTAAGGAACTTCAGAGACAAGCGAAGGTATGTTGAACTGTGAATTCAAAGGAAAGAAAATTGAAGTCTTCTCACTGACCCACCATATTGTATCTTCTCCTGATCAGATACTTACAGAGAGCCAAGCTAACTGTACTTGTCCCCATAAGAACAACAGATAACGCAAAATCACACTTGGTGAGTCATGTTACCTACCTATCCGTAGAAATAGTGAAGCTATATCTCCACTTCTGAAATTTGCATATCTATTTTGGTTTTCAGCCTCTTGTATGTGTGGGAATGTGAATATTTCTTGAAGTTATGATAGGGCTTTGGAGTCACAAAGGGCATCATCGCTTTGTCCATGTTTGTTTATGGATTTCATCACACTTTTGTTGTAGAATGGATGGCAGATTGCTAATCCTGCCCCCATCAGTTTACCCCTTCTGGTAAGTTATAAATGGAACTGAAATACTCTCATCGTTTTTTCCCAAAGTTGTAAAGATTGTGGTGGCTAAGTTGTTTTGCCTAAGCCAGGCGTTACACACGTCATCAAAAATATTCTATGATAGTCAACTACCAAATGAAGTTTGAAATATCTATGATATATGCACAATGTTAGAATAAGTTGCCCATTGACTCTCTCTATGTGGATATTTTATTTTTTGTTTCTAGAAAAAACATCTGGAGTAAGATTTGCATTTCTACCGCTGGTTCTAGACATACAAAATGATTTGAAAGGTGATTTTCAAGGATTCCAATTGTCTAACAGATAAGCATCTAGGTTGTATAGGATAACATTTGTTTCCCAGTAGGAGCTTCCTTATTAAGCAAACTTTGTGGAGCAATTTATATTTACATTGAAGTTTCTGTGATAAATGTAAAGTCCAAAAATTTATATCTAAGTCTGGATTACCACCAACAAGAACATTTCTCTTATTAGTGAGGAAAAGTATATGAATATTGCATTTGGACAATTGTTTTAAG
Organism: Impatiens glandulifera; assembly: GCF_907164915.1. Lineage (NCBI taxonomy): Eukaryota > Viridiplantae > Streptophyta > Magnoliopsida > Ericales > Balsaminaceae > Impatiens > Impatiens glandulifera. The sequence continues at coordinate 8,294,333 of NC_061864.1, read as the reverse complement.
TCGTTGATTTGACATCATCATTTGTCATCACACCTCATAAAGAATTATTTTCGTCGTATCGAAATGAATGTTTTGGTACAAGCTATGTCACAAGTAAGCCACGTACCTGAATGCTTTTGTCAATTAAGAAGTTAGATGATGCATGAATGATTAGACAATTGGGTGTTGACAATTGAAGGCTTAGTCCAGATAACTTAATTGTAGATCAAGAAAAGAATGAAGGATCCTTGTACAAGTATGTCACATACGTTTTCATATAAGCAGGAAGTTATTAGGGATTGTTGTAAAAGTCCATTTTCCATGTATAAAAGGTCACAGTCACTTCAATCTTGTGAAGACTATCTATCAGGAAAACAACATCAAGTACCGTTTTCAAATTTGATGATGTTAGAAGAAGAAAATATAACATACCTCTAGGGTTTATAAGAGAAAGGAGATGAGAAAAGAGTAGCCTAAGCTTCTAGGAGAAATTGTCTTAGTCTTTTAAACATATTTATGTTTTGGTATAGGAATAGACTAGTATAAAAACATATATAAATTACAACTTATGATTACTGAATAAAACTATGAAAATGTTCTAACATCTCGTTTTGATTTCTCTTGGCTTCTCACCTCCATTTCTTGGATTGTTTAAATCTTAGTCTTCATTCTGTATCAGAAACTAACATAGGTAACAATGGTGGAGAGTACAGAGGCCCAATTGAGTTGAAAGAGTAGTGGGATAATGGAAATGTACATCCCAAAACGTCTACCAGGACATTGAGGAAAATAGATTAAATGTGTTTTCTCATGCAAAACTTTCTAAGTTAATTCAGGGAGAAGCAAAAAAATGGCTTTTGATCTGGTCAATTTTTCACCCATAAGATCATTGAATGGTAATATGATATGGAAAAATAACTTCTTTAAATTACTTAAGGGTCTTTAGATACGAAGCTTTTGTTCACATTCTAAAAGATAAAAGAGGAAAGATTTTGATGTATACCTTGGTTCACCAAAAAGACAAATTTGGTTTCAGATAATTGGAATTTTAAACAAGAGAATTGTATAATTCTAAAGGGCCAAAGTATAAGATATTCCTAATCAAAGACCTATTATTTTAAGGCCAAAATTTCTCACTTGGATCATCAAACAAAAGAACTTGGTCTAATATAACAAATTGACAAGGATATCAAATTAAAATAAGAACCTTATGTGAGATGATACACAAGAATCAAACAATCATAAGAAAAGGTAATTTTCAGATGATTATGTCAATCTTACTGATGAATGGGAATCTCATAATTTTGATGAAACCATTCAAGTGGATGAGAAAGCAAAATCTTTCAAATGGGTGTTCTAAAGCTCAAGATTGAACAGGAACCCACTCAAACCCTATTGTTGTAAAAGGATACTGGATACAACAGAAAGAAAAAGACATATATATCCTTGTTTAGAAACGAACATATCACGAATTAGTCTAAATTTAGCTCACGTGAGACAAAATAATAACGTTTTTTTCATTCAAACAAAAATTCGCGCTAAAGCTAATGTGTTTTCAAACCAGCTATCCTTGCTTGAGCTATCAAATGTGATTAATTTATATGATCAAAACAACATGGAGCAACATGAAGGTAAAGAAGAACCAATCAATAAACGCTTTGGATATGTTTATTCTTAAGAAACATGGTCCTCAAGAATAAGTCATGGGTAATACATATATAATATGTTGATTGCAACGTAAATGGATTCAAATATAAAAATAAAAAACACTTTAATACTATTTTTATGCTTAAAAAAAAGTACATATATAATTCTACTATGTTAAAGAAATTGAAAATAATAATAATGGCTCCATGAAGAAAGACTAACCTTTGAGAGATGGTTCGCCGGTGTGCCTACACATTGCAATTGCCAATGACGACCTCTTAACCGCCGGCCGGCTATAAAATATTATATCTACAATGGAATCATAGAAATAGCCGCCTCCTTCATTCCCTCCTTTTCTCGGTTTCTCCTTCTCTCTCTCTCTCTTCACTAAAATCAGAACAATGACAATCCACCGATACGATTCATCTACTTCATCTTCTTCTTCCAAATCCATGGCGGTTGTTTCCATCGAGTGCCTCAAAGGCGGTGGCGGTGGTGGTGGTGGTTCCACGGCCGATATGCTCCAGACAGGCGACATAGTTGAGGAGATTCTCTTCGGCGATGGCCACTCCGTTATACGAGCACCATTCAAAAGCGGTAAGGCCGGCTTACAGAGAGTCCTCCACGCCTCCTTCAAGTCCAAGGACACGGTCAACATCTCGGTTCGCGTCCGACGTGGATCAAATTCTTTTGCCGAGCTAAAGGCCTACATCGTTCCTAATGAATCCGCCGGTAAGAAACAGTATATGCTCCGTGCAGTTGACGATCCTAACTACATCGTAGGGTTTCTCGATCGAACTGAGGCTGAGTGTTTCGCTCTTCAAGGTGAGCGCAACTTTAAATCCTTAATTATATATTTGATCGATTGATCGATCGATCTCTAGTTAAAGTTAAGACGATGCAGCTGCTCGATTGGAAGATGTTCTAGCAGGAACTGAACTTCAAGACGGTTACGTCTCATATCCATGGGAGAAGAGAATGAAGGAGATGCAATCTGTTGTTCCTAATTGTAGCAGCGGTTTTCTCTCAATCCTCTTCCTTCCCAAATTAGCTTCTGAATCACGCTATAACGATCTTGAGGATACTCTTGCAAGAGCTAATGCTTGGATGAATGCTTCTCAGGCATCAGGCGTTCCCGTCGCCTTCGTCAGTGTTCAGACTGAATCCTTACTCACCAAGGTAAGAAGAGAAGAAGAAATTTCATTCACATTTCTTCTTCTTCATAATAAATCAACTCCTTCCTTCCTTGTTGAGATAACAGATCTCTGGAGGAAAGGCGTCTTGTACAGTAAGTGCGGGATCATTGTCAGATTTGTCTAATCTCGCTACCACAAGTCTATACGGATTCGAGGATTATCACGGGCTGGACATCGGAGTTGTGCGGGCAGTTCGTCTCTGGTATTCATCATTCGGAGGAGAGATTCCTGTAGAGATCGAGCTTAAAGAAGGTGACACGAAGCTAGGTTTTGCAATTAGTCGTACAGAAGAGGTCGGTCAGCAATCATCAGATTCTTCTGAATAAATTACATTAAACAATAGTAATAATAGTAATGATATGATACAGGGATTCATCTACATCTCTTCTGTCATTGACGGAGATGAGAATGCGCCTTCGTCGCGTTCAGGACTGTGCAATCTACATAAGGAGGCAATGAAAGCTTCCAAACTTCTTGTTGTCTCTCGATTAGGCAACCAAAAAGTTCTGCCATGGATAACTTCTTCTACGGGAGCTATCCGATGTTACGACACGGTTTCTCTCAGCCAGAAGCTCTCTTTACACCGCCACGCAAAGGTCTCAGTCACAATCCACGTTTTCCTGTGGGAACGTAATGAATGTAGAGCCGTCGAGACGATGCCGGTAACTGAGGAGCGGGTGGCTGCAACATTGGCGGCGGTAGTGGAGAGAGGAAGTGCGGAGGATTTCTCATTTAGGTTTAACGATATAATAGAGAAACTGACTATGCTGGAGAATTCTCTGGATAGGGATACTGATCATCCTGTGGGGGAAAACACCACCGCCGGAGAAACGTCTTTCCGGTTTCATGACTTGGTGCTTCCCAACAATAATTGGGTATAGGAGGAGAATCAATGCCAATGCTATCAATATATACCAATATACCATACCCATAAGCCTCATATTTAAAATAATTTTATAAACATTCAAATTCATTACAATTAATAAGTACATACTTTTCTTGTTACTAAACTTAGTTTCATCAAGGATAGATTTCATACACATTCACATCAAAAGTAACCATTTTTAATTTTTATAAAAAATTAATTATCATAAATTCAAATAAAGAGTTACAGGGCCAGACAATAAATATAAAGTGGGGTGGTTGGGCTCACATTGAAGACTGCGGATCGCTTAGCATCGAGGTGATTTACTTCACTGACAAAGACACAGAGGTGGCGCCTCCTTTTTTTTATAATAAATCGTCCGCGATTCGATAGCATAGGGAAGCATGGAATCGGACGCTAGCTTCTCTCTTTTCTTTCTTAAATGCGCGGTGCTTAACACATGCAGATTGGACCCCTTCCTTTATGGGATTGTCGCCTCAGTGCCTCCTTTCCCTTCTGGGGGTGAGTGGGCCTAGGGCGGGAACGGCCCTTTTCCCTCTTAGCTTGGATTTCTGCCATAGTGTTCTATAAGGAGTTATTGCAGGGAGGCCTTTGCCGCAGCAGTATTGGACAAGGGGGCTTAGCTCCTGTAATCCTACTGGTAGCAGTGGATGTTTGGCCTGAGCCAATCATCAGCCGAGGCAGGTGAAAAACCTGCTGCTCCAGATATTGCTCCTGAATGATAGCAAGCTTGACAGCCTGGTCGTGGGAGGTTGGAGGTTGGAGGAGATAAATTCACTTATTTTACACAATTCTTCTGGTCATGCCTTTTCCTTTTATATATATAAAAGTATGGAGGAGTCTGATTAAAATTCTATCGCATAGCAGGAATTTCAGGATGAAGATAGGATGCATTCACATTGAAGGTTTGAAAGGAATTGGGCCATTTGCCGAAAAAGAGTATAGTTAATGGACGAGAAGCAGGATCGCCAACCTGGGCATGAAGATGTTGAGAGGATTCAATAAATATCAAACAGTAATTTATCTTTAACTCAAACGAAAAAAAATATTCATTTTTATAATAATTTTTAATTTTTTCAATATTATCTATATATTTATCTAAAATTACAAATTAAATCCATAACTTTACAATAACTTATTAATGTAATCGAAATGTCTTTTTCAATTTTTTAGTTACGTAATCGAGATGTCTTTTTTAATTTCTTAGTTATCTAATCGGAATGTCTTTTTCAATTTCTTAGTTATGTAAATGGAATGTCTTTTTTAATTTTTTAGTTATGTAATCGGAATGTCTTTTTCAATTTCTTAGTTATGTAATGGATTATTATATTTTTTCGGGTTTTCTACGTGTTTTATTTTATTAAAACTATTTTTATTATTTATTATTTTTTTATCAATATTGTTTATTATTATATATTTATAATACTTAGAAAATATAAAATTTAAATATAAACAAATTTAAATATAAGTATAAACAAATTAAAATTATCATGAATTAAATATATAAATAAAGTAAAATATAAATAAATTAAAATATAAATAAATAAAATATGTAAACAAATTAAAATATAAAAAAGTTATGTAAATTAATTAAAAAACAAACTAGAAGGATTGAAATAAAAGTTTTAAAAACTTTTGAGTATATGAATAGTGTTCCTGTAAATTTGGATTTAGAGGAGAAAAAATTTGAAAAAAAAAAAAAAAACTCAAAATGTAGTTCAGTTTACAGGTGTGTTGGAGGGCTAATGAGATTGTAGATGGGTTGGAGATGATCTAAATGTTAAATAAATATTAAAATAATAAATATTAAAATAATATGTTTGAGTTTCATGTGAATAAGTAAAAACAAGTCAGACAAACCATGCAGTATCAAATATAATTTTACCAATTATTCTAAGCTGCACTTAAATTTGTCTTTTATCCTTGGTCGTGATCGATAAAGAAAGCCAGAAACATAAAAAAAAATTATCATCGACATATTTCATTTCATACCAACCTTTTCTAATATTCAATGGTTCAAATATTTATTGAAACTAAATAGACACGTATTTTAAAAAAATATTTCAAAATCAAAGTCAAAAAGATCTATTCATAATTAATAAAAAAAAAATTGCAATATATAGTGATGCTAATTTACAAGATTATTAATTATATTTTTATTGCTTCTCTTTAATTTTTATTTTTACCTTGTATTTTTTTATTATTGTAATCCAAATGTCTTCTTAATTTAAGTATTGAATAATCTGAATTTATTTTTTCAATTTCATAGCTTTTAACGGTTAAATATTTGTTTTATTTTTTATACTTTTGTGTTTTATTTTAATTAATTTTTTTTTATCAATGTTGTTTATTATTATAAATTTATGATATATAAACAAATATTAATAAAAAAATATAAGATAAAAATACAAAATTAAATATATAAATAAATTATATAAAAAAAGTAAATATATAAAATTAAACCATATCAATACTTAAATGATCCATTTATAATTTAAAAAATGGATAGGTAAACTAAGAGAGAGAGAGAGAGAAAATGGATGAAAATTGCATTTTGGTTTAAGTTTAAAGTTTGGAGTAAGGTTGTAAAGAAAAAACACATTTCAGGGTAATTTTGAGTCTCGGTTTGAGATGGTCTAAGAAGGTTTTCAAATACAATATCATTTTCAATAAGTTAATATCTAGAATTCTAACAACTCCATCTCTCCTTTATGCTCTGATAGGGACCAAAAAAATTGGACTTTTCACCTTTAGTGTATATAAAATGTGTGAGTAATGATCAACCACCAACATTATTATTATTGAGGAATGAATACAACAAGAGAGGTATAATATTATTGAAATAAAAACAAACACTATATATAGATACCTCCCACCCCATCCCCAATTCATAATTAATTCCTTAAGTATATATATTTAAACAAACCCAAAATTGGATTAATTTTTAGGTTGGAGATTTTGCATTGCTGCAATCTTCTTGACCAAGTCAATGAGTACATCAGTCTCCGGAATGACACCCTTTACAGCCTCATGAGAAAGGAAATTCTCAGCCCATTCCACAAGACGAGGTGTAATGGATTCATCTAGAATCTTCACATTTGTCATCTTCTCCGTAGCCTTAAACCATCCCAAGAAGCTTCCAAACGCAATATCCAAGTACCCAATATTCTCCCCTCCAAAGAATGTATTTTTTCCAGATTTCACTAAAACTTCCTCCAACAAGACTAACCCTTCACTCAGCCTCCCCAGTATTACCAATCTTTCCTCTTCTGAAGCCCCGCGGTATTCTCTCAAAGTAGGGGCCAACTGTCGATTCGAGACCAAATTAAGAAAAAAATAAAAAAAAGGTCAGCTCATCAAGACATACATACATGAGCTAGCAAAGCAAAGTAGTTTATAATAACTTACCTTGTCGTCCACGTAGGCAGCCCAGAAACGGACGATGGAGCGATCATATGCGTCGAGGGGGAGGATTGACGGTCCTGATGACCACTGCTCGTCGATGTATTGTAATATGATAAGGGACTCGCAGATGGGTTTATCGTTATGGAAAAAAACAGGGATTTTCTTGTGAATTGGATTTGATGTCAAAAGTAGGTCACTCTTTGGGAAGAATGTCTCCTGCAAGAATTCGTATTCGATTGACTTGAGATTGAGTGCGATCTGAACCCGGTTCACGTATGAACTTGGAGACGCACCCAGAAGCTTTACTGAACCTTCTCCTCCTGCCATTAATTAATCCTTTCAAACAAACAAAGCACAAATCTAGAGAAAAAGAAAGAGAGAGAGAGTGGTTTGAGCAGATAAAATTTGCTTGTGTTGTGTGCAAAGATGATAATGGTGATTAATTTATTTATATGGGTTCTTGGCTTTGGGAAGAAATTAAATAGTTAATAAACAAACAAACAAAATTGGGAAACAACCCAGTCAAAGGAGGAGAGAGGAGAACGTCAGCAATGACGATATTTATTGTTTATTAAATTATTCCTACAAGTTTATATAGTGCCAATATAGGGCTTGTTTGAGATATAGGGCTTGTTTGAGGTAGGTGGTTTGAGGTTTTATGGGTTTTCTATTAAAAACCTTAATAAAAATTCAAAAAAAAAAGTTTTTGAAATTTAAAGACTAATTTATTTTTGGAGTTGAAAGGATCCGTTAATGGATATAATGTTTGGAGTTTGGGAGGTTTTTATCACAATAATTCATATATCAAACCAGTACTAGGTGAGATTGCAAGTTTGATTTAGAAGATGATAAAATCAAAGTTAAATAACTAACTTAAAATTAATAATTATTTTTTAAAAAATTTTAGTCATTTTATTAAAAATCTAAAAAGAAGTTCGATTCCATCTAAAATCGTTTTGAATTTAAGCGGTGAATCATGACAATGGATTGTCACATTAGTTCTTCTTTAATTCCCAAAAAAAAATTAAAAAGAAAAGAAATACATTAATTTTTAAAGTTACAGTAAAATAGCCTTTGATTCACATATTGCCAATCTCTAAATATATGAGTAGACGGCTACAGGTACGGAAACAAAATGAAAAAAATCTTAAAATTAACTTTAAAAAGTAAAAATATTAACTTATATAACAACATTTATAATGTAACTTAAGTGAAGAATGGTTGGATGACAAACTCATTTATTATAACATAAAAATAATATATATAAAAAAAAATTTAACACTCTTAAATTTGTAAATAAATATTTATAAATTATAACTATAAGAAATTATGAAATAAAAAATAATTTTATTTGTCTCAAGTATATATAGTTTTTATAAAAATAATTTTTTTATTTTTTCATTGTCCACCTAAAACATTGTCTATGTGAAAAAACAAATTATTTACTCAATTTTTTTTAAATGTATCTTAATCTAATAAAAAAAATAAAAACATCTCAAATAATAACTTTGATTTTCTTCAAATAACCCTTCAAAATTTCAACTTGATTTCGATTATGAATTTAAATATAAATATTAAATTTAATAAGTTGATATATATATATATATATATATAGAAAAAAATGAATAAAAAGATCTACAGTACAAAAAAAATAGTAAATTATAGGCTGTCATTGACAGCTAACTTGCATTGGTTGTCTTCTTCACCTTGTTTTCTCTCGGTAATTATGTATGCTTACCGGCCCCCGTTATTGATCACTACCTGTCAACAAAACTGGCTACATATATATATAAAAAAAAATAGGATGAGCTTGGGGTGGGTTTAAACCCACCTCAGCCCTAACCTGCATCCGTCCCTGGACGGCTACCGATGATTTCCTCCAAATGATACTCACATATGGGCAATATTTAAATATATAGGCTATTGATTCATCACCTTCCGAATATAACACACAATTGATGCTTGAATTATCATAAATTTGCTCACTCAGTCTCTTGTTATTAACCTTTCACCAAACGCAAGTCAGTTACTTAATGTTTATGTATGATTTTGGAAGACTATGCCAAAGGACACCACAAAACAGTTTGCTAAATTCGAATTGAACTTATCATTAACTTTCACTCTCCATTTCGGAACGATGAAGATTAGTCAAGTAGTTCACTTCCTTAAATATTCTAACACCAGGAATTCGCCTTAAAACATTATTCCCAATCACTATAAAAAAGAATGCATTTGAGTTGAAAATTTTAAATTTATTCCTTTTAACAACCAATCAATTATCAATAAAATTTTACTTTATTTTATAAACTAAAATAAAAAAAAAATATCATAATTAAAAACTGAAATATCCTATATTTTTATTAGATAATTTTTTTGAAAAAATAAAATAAAAATCTCAAATAAGCTAACGTAAAATCGACCAATTAATTTAGGTTCTTTACTTCCACATATGCTCTCTGTTTCCTCTCACATGGTAAAATTGAAATAATTATTATTTTATTTTATTTGGTGAAAATACTTTTTTACCTCCTCCTCCATCAAATCATTTTCATGTATGCTTCATTTTCTAATAATCAAACTTGTTTTTTTAAACAAATAAATAAAATTAAATAAACTTCAAAATTCCTAGGAAGTTAAATAGACTTCCTATAATATTGTTATTAAGATAAGGTTATGTTATGATATCAAATTAAACAATTCATATAATATATATTTTTTTTATGTTAGTCACTTGTAGGATGGAGACTTTCTACCTGTTTTACCAAAAAAAAAATAGTATTAACGAATATACTTTTATTATAGTAAAATAAAAACCGACTAGAACATGGTCTGATTAAGTTGTAGTTTTACATTTAATCGCGGATAACCGATCGAACCATTATTTAACAAGAAAATATTGTTTTCGTGATAAACTTAAAAAAATATTAGTCTCTCCATCAATCTACCTCTCACTCCACTATTTTTCTATGTCAAATAAAATAAATAATTTTAAATATTGTGAATCGAGATTTGCTAAGAAAAACTGAATATAATAAAATAGGCAATTTTACTTTTTATTTTTTTTAAATCTTAATTATATTTTTTAAAATTTAAAATACTTTTATAATTTTATTATTTTCTTAATCAGGAATTCTGAAAATATTAAAAAAAGGTTGGATCTAAATCTAACTTAATATTTGTATATATTATGTTCTCTCTCTATATAATATATATACAAATTTATAGAAAACTTGCTTAAAATACTTTATACATATGAATTTAAAGTAAATATAAAATATATGTATTTTTAAGTATCTTCATCATTTTAGAAGGTTAATATTAAAAAAAATAAAAATAAAAGTAGTTCAATATCTGAAAGGTGAACAAGTATTGGTTAAAAAAAAGGAGACGCGGATTGCCAACATGGAATCTGAAAATTTTGGCAAAATATTTCCCGCTCTTTCTCATATATATTTATTTTCCATTCCAATCTATAAAACCCTGTACGCCGCGGCCCTATCAATCAAATCATCAATCATCAATCATCAATCGTCATCTTCTTTCATAATCTATACAGTTGGTGATCCATCCAGAGAAGAGAAGAAAGAATCATGGCTCGCACGAAGCAGACCGCAAGAAAATCAACCGGAGGCAAGGCACCTCGTAAGCAACTCGCGACCAAGGCCGCAAGAAAATCTGCACCGGCCACCGGAGGAGTGAAGAAGCCGCATCGATTTAGGCCTGGAACCGTTGCTCTGAGGGAGATCCGTAAGTACCAGAAGAGCACAGAGCTTCTTATCCGTAAGCTTCCATTCCAGAGACTTGTTCGCGAGATCGCACAAGATTTCAAGACCGATCTTCGTTTCCAGAGCTCTGCTGTTGCCGCTCTTCAAGAAGCCGCAGAGGCTTATCTTGTCGGTCTATTTGAGGATACCAATCTATGTGCCATTCACGCCAAGCGTGTTACTATCATGCCCAAGGACATTCAACTAGCTCGTAGGATCCGTGGTGAAAGGGCTTAAACCAATCTCTTATCTCTTTTATTATGTTGTTAACTCATTTGTTTGGTTAATTTAATCACTTCTTTTAATAGCATCGTTTAAACATTGAATCGGATATATGTTCATCTTCTATCAATTTCTAAACCATTGTCCATTTTATATACGGTTCTGCAATTCTTACAATTTAACTTAATTTGTGTGAATATGAATCAATCACCAACCTGTGCCCTAATTAAATTAGATTTGTAGTACTAATTAACACAACACCATTACAAACACTTATTTATTTCCCTTGCTTATTTATTTATCATCTCCATTTTCTTCAATTTCACTACCTATGCCCTGTTTCGTATCTTCTAATGCTTTATTTAATAAAATCTACAGAACTAACAAAACTTATCGAGAGAATGAATCAAAGTTTATGAAAATGTATGTATATGTTAGTGTAAAAATTACCATAACACCTGAGCAAGCTATCAATTATAATTCGTCCCGTATTTTGCTCCATTAGGACCATTTTTTTCTTATCAATTTAACACTTACATTTCATCTCTTATGACTACTTTAATTACGAAATTATAAAAATCTAAATAATATCAAATTTATCATCATAATTGATGTTTGATTTTGAAATCAAATTTAGACATTAGAATGGTCTTTATTTGTACATTGGTGAGCCATTTCTCACATGAAAAGCCTATTTGTTCAATGTTATATAGAACTATGTTATTAGGTTATACAACACACTGATAGGTAAAAGAAATATTTGCCAAATTTCAGTAAATAACTATCAATTTTTTCCCCAGTTATCAACAATTGCATTGAGATTCTTTTTAAGGATTTGAAAAAAGACAAACAAAAAAAAACATGTTCCGATAACCAAAATGATTTACTAGTATTTAGTATATAGTGAGACAGAAGATAAGAAACCTAGACAGACATAGGATAATAAGGGATCTGATAACAGCAATAAAAACCCTAACTAGCTAGTTAGGATAACAGTAACACTACAATACACCGGGGAATTAAGCTATAGTGTCTAATGATTATTACAGATCTAAGCCCTCTCGCCGCGGATCCTGCGAGCAAGCTGCATATCCTTGGGCATGATGGTGACACGTTTGGCGTGAATCGCACAGAGATTGGTGTCTTCGAACAGACCAACCAGATAAGCTTCAGCTGCCTCCTGGAGAGCGGCGACGGCCGAACTCTGGAAACGGAGATCGGTCTTGAAGTCCTGTGCGATCTCACGTACAAGCCTCTGGAAAGGAAGTTTTCGGATGAGAAGTTCGGTACTCTTTTGGTATTTGCGAATCTCTCTCAGAGCCACGGTTCCAGGCCTGAATCTGTGTGGCTTCTTAACTCCTCCGGTGGCCGGAGCTGATTTCCTCGCCGCCTTGGTTGCCAACTGCTTCCTTGGCGCCTTCCCGCCGGTAGACTTCCTCGCCGTCTGCTTTGTACGAGCCATTTGTTTGATCGAATAAACAAAGATAAAGAGAAAATGGAAGAAGATGAATATCTAAGTTGTGATGATCTAGAGAGATCTTTGAACCCTTATTTATATTAGAGATGGCCCAATGTGAAAAGCCGGGAGTACGAAATATTGCAATCAATTGAGAGATTTCTGACCGTCGATACAAGATCTGACGTCTGTGATACACTTCTATGTCTCAAAGCGGATAGTGATCCGCGTGCTCTCAAAAGTAATGAGACTTTAAATATTAATTCAACAAAAAAAAAAAAATATATATATATATATATATAAAAATATCATTTATATTAATATGAGATTACAATATAAAAAGTTAGTAATAAATAATTTAAATGCAAAATTTGGAAGGGATGGTTAAACAAAAAAAAAAATTATGTTAATATGCATGAATTAAAGGCAATTCAAATTTATGAATAATATATTTTTGAAACTAAATTAACTATTAACCTTTTATATTATTTAATTTAGACTAACAAAATATAAGTTCTATTTCTATCACACAAATATTAACCTAACACGAGTATAAATTATCACACAAGTACTTACATAACACGAGTACGAATTAATCTATAACACAAATATGAATTAACATCGACACGATTAGTCACGGTTTAAGACAAAATTATTATTACTTTTATATGAGATGTGAACACAAATTTTATTAATTTAGTTTCATTTGTATTTTTAATTATTTAATAACAATATAATATATTTAACATATATTTTTAATTATATATATATATATATATATTTAATTTTAAATGCTGTATATACTATAAAAATATGAAATTAGCTTAGTTACAATGAAGGTAAACATTAGGGCATAAAAATTAAACCAGTTAATTTTTATATATACATTTTTTAAATAATAAATATTTATTATTTTAATTTATAATTTTGTTGTAATTATAATTTTTTTTTAAATAGTCCATGACTTCATGTATATAAAATAGTATATTATCAGGGTCAAATAAAAATAATAATTAATATTATTGTTTATCATAAAAAAAATAATTATATTATTTTTTTAAAAATAATTATATTATTTTTAAAAAATAATTATTAAATATTTTTTTTTTATAAAAATAATTTTAAAAACTTGAAAAATAAAATAATAAATAATATTTAAATTAAGAAATAATAATATTATATTATAAAATTAGTGAGTGATATATTTAATTTGATAATTTGAATATTTAAAAATAGTACTAAATGAAACAACTTCAAAGTATAAATAATTTTATTTTATAGTCGAAATTTGAGCCCTAGATAATTTATTTTAACTAATAAATTTACACCAAATAAAATTTAATTCATTATCACTGAAGTAATAGTCGTCTTTTTGGTGTAAGTCCTGTATAATCTCGTTGTCGTCTAAATCGGTAACATTGTTGTGTGAAATAGAAACATAGTAGACAAGTGAAATTTTTGCTGCAATCAAATTTAAAAAAATAAAAATAAATGTACCATAGTATAGTTTTTTTTTTCCTGTTTTAAAAATAAATTAAGAGGTATATATATATATGTACCCCAAAAAATATTAATTATATTTGCTCACTATACTTTTGTGATACTCTAATTTTACTCCCTATAATGACTCGTACTTGATATAGCTCACTAAATTAAAGAAAACTTTGATTTTACACACTTTCAATTATTAAACTATCAAATTGATGTAAAGAAACTTCAAAACTGTTTCCAAATCAAACATTGTATTTCAATCTTCCTTGCCAATTAAAGTTCTTGACATGTATCATCTAAAATAATTCCTATAAAATTAGTAATCCAATAAATATCTATATATACTGAAAAGTACTGAATGAGATCACCGGACTGATGAATCCTTCAAATGCAGAGCGATAAAACTGAAATCAAGATAATTCAAACCTAATTGCAATATTTATTTATAGTACTAAAACTATTATACTGGATTCCTAGCTCTGACACGTTTACAATGGGTAAGTCTTATAAACTTTTGGGAGGAAGTAGGAACAAGGTTAATTAATACTATAATATTCTAAACAGTTTATTGCATGTGCATCTCACAACTTCTGAACTAGGGTTTCATAACCTTTCCACAATTTGTATCAGTGTGATCTGTTCATGATGTGCTTAGCCACCTCTAGAGATTAAATCATGGTTTTAAAAAAAATGAATTTTTATTTTTTTTTAATAATTCAACATGATGAAAATCTACTATTTGCTGTTTGGTGGTGCTTCATCTGAAACTCATCATCCGCCCCATCTTCCAAAAATTGATCAAGACATTGTATGTTTACCATCATCCACTTGACATCCTCCTAATTGTTGACATTCCTCTCTACCGCATGACTGTTGTCTTTGGGAGATCACCAACAGTGATGATTGCTGAAAATCATTGTTATTACCATATCATATCATCACGACATCCAAAGAAAAATAAAAACTTTGTTATGTTCATAGGTTATCAAACCTTGGTTCCAGCAACAATGGTACCATTGAGGGGATGTGTTGCACAGGCTGTAACACCGTCTGACAATGGAAGATACCTGTTTTGCCTATGTCGGAGGTTATCCTCTCTAAGAACAGAAAAGGAGTAATAAACTGTTATGCATTTTGTGCCTATTTCAAATCTACAACGGATAAGTTGATTAAGTTCCTTACTTGAAGTTGACATGGCAAGGAGAACTGGAATCTGGATAGAAATCTAGAAAATGCAGACCACTGTTGTATGCTGATCCAACCACATAGATCTGAAAATCATTTTATTATTATTATTTGTACATATTATTATTCTACTACCTTTATTTCTCTTATTACCGAATGAGTTGAAATCCATGACGGTTTTCTCAAGCTCATGGTACCAAAATGATTTCCTCCAACCCTACCCCAAATAAAATCAAAACAACAAGATAAGAAGCTAGCAAACTCTAGGGAGCTCCAAATACAAAACATTGGACCTAAACTCAGTTAGAGAGATTAAAAAATGTATCACTTGTTTGCTCGTATGAATGTAGATAAAGAAGGAAAAATTGAAAATATACTTACAACCAAGGTGGTGGAGGGCAATGGACATGTGTAACTTCGAAATTGTGCAGATCCAAAACTCCAGACCTAGACCAGAGAATAATAATAACAAGATGTTTTAAGCGAATGTCTAAGCAATATTGAAAATTGGTCTACATAGCACAAACATGAATCTACATTTTGTTACATAAGCAGAAATACTAGTTCCTACTTGCTAATCTTCTATGACTTACCAACCGTCATCAAGATGAAAAGCCAAGTGATATGGACATGTTGGATCAACTGTTATTGAATGTATTTCCTTCGAACTAATATTTGACTGTGCCTGCAGAAGATACAACTCTTAATGTTAAAAACAAGAAGCCTTTGCCTTGAAATATCTTAAAAGATATAACTGTACAAGATTGTACCTTTAAAGAGCCAATTTTCTCCAAAGATGTTGCAAGTTTCAGAGATGTTAGAGGCAGATGTCCCTGAGTCAGAGAAACACAAAATTAATCATTTGTGAAAAGTTTTATACAATTCTCCTTCAGGAAAATTGATAATATTTTTTGTGCAATCGCTGCTTCATACGTTCACGATGATTCATGGCTCTAGTAAAATGAATTTACATAGACATTTCTGTGAGACTGTGACGGTAGGATATATTAATGATAGGGTAGTACAGTAACTAATAGTAGTGTAAGGAAAACATGGTAATTAGTAGAGTAAGTTAATGGGTTAATCGGTTAGCTAGAAATAGTGGAGTATGTATTATTTGAAGTAATGAATGAATTAGTATTGAATCTGGATTATCTCTCTCAAAGGTTTAGGCCATTCATTGTCTCATCTGTATTTCTTCTACAAATAGTATATTTCTAGGCTGGTATGCAACAATTTTTGCATTTGGAATTTTGGGAAGTCGTTAGACTAGTAGATTTGGCTTAAAAACAATCAACCTATCAAGTAGGTATAATATAAAGGTTAAATTAGTTATTTGTCTTCATTTATCCTATATATAATGTTTAGTTCTTAGTGTATATTCTACCAGCTTCTTTAGTTAATATATTTAGAGAGCATATGCTAATTTCTGGAATTGAAAGCCATGATTATTAGTCGTGTGGTTGGAGGCTTAACATTCAACACTTATCTATCAGAAGAAATAAATCTGGAAATATTACATCAAGTACAACAAAACCTCTTTTTGACTTTGAAGAACCATAGATGATCTTCCGCCACGAAGATCCCACAAATATACAAGCCCGTCCTTGGAAGCCCCAAGAAGAACCTAAGAAGAATATAGTTGCCAGAAATGAGCAAAGTTGATTGATGCATAAGCATTTACAAAGTTGATTCTGGAAATATAATTTTTACCACTTCTCTTCCTAATTGAATCTCGACAATTCTTTCATAAGTTTGCACCAACATTTTTTTTCAAAAAAAAGGACCAATTCACATGGAGAATTTATTCAGACTTTTCAATGGAGAAAATATCAAGTTAACCATGCACCTGATTGTCTTCAATAAGCTGGATGCTATTCAGTCTGCTGTTTGAATCACTTGTCAGTGCAAGGCAGGGAAGATGACTAACTCTTCGGTCCCACATACTTATTCCGCCGTATATGTCAGAAGCGAAAACCCTATACAAACAATTGGAGTTCATATAAACAGAGCATACTAGCTATAGTGCCTTAATTTATACCCTATATTATCATTTTAAAACTTACTCTAGAGCTGTTTGTTTTACATTTGCTAAGTGTATTAACAAATACATTTTATTCCAGCAGCTTCATGTGATCATCATTTCAACAGAACAGTCACATTTCCAACTAGGAGTAGTATTACATAGCTTACTAACCTTGGATTATCATCTTTAGAAAAGGCAATATCAGTAAGACCTTTGGGTATTTCACGTCCATGAATGTTAACTACAGGCCTCTTTCTTAATACCTGGAGAAAAAATGAAGCAAATAACAATGGTACAACTTTATTAATACATACTTCAATTTAAAATAAAAAGGCAATAATGAGTCAGCCTAGAGTGTGGTAGATAAGGCATAAGAGCAGAAGACATTGTTTCTGTTAACCTAAAAGTTACTAACTTGGATGTGAAGGGGGGAGTGTTAAGAGTATTATATATTATTTTGTTTATGAAATCAGAATAATATAATATTAAGGAAGATCGCTTTACTTCTCCAAATCTTAAAAATGGCTCAAATTTCTTCTCGCTGTCATGTTTTGGTTAAATCCCGTTAAGTTCATAAGTCATCTGTACACAATGTTTCCAGCTCTTTATTCTCAATCAATAATTTAAATATTATTGTCTTCCTAATTTTCATAGCCAGAACTTAACAAAGTTAACATAAAATGATAACAAGATATAACCTAAGTCTTTCTTGTAAGTTCAAGAAGTAAAATGAGTCAGCAATATGAGTCTTTAATGCAAGTTTAGGAAGCAAGATGAGTTTCTTTCATAATATTAATAATTATATTTCATTGATTTTATTAGGATATTATAACATAACATAGTTATGATATCTAAAATGCAGGCAACATCTAAGTTTATCTTGAAATCTTTTGGTTTTATGTGCTTACATAAATTTGTTGTCTTAGTTGAAGCTAACTTTCAATTCAATTGGAGCCTTAAAACAACACAACCAATACTTTAGTTAGTAATTTTACTTGTCCAATTTAAGACATAAGATTATGTAAATTTTCTGCTGTTATCATAACCTTCCCATTTATATCCATATTTATTGGGTACTCTTATTTTACATCATATGAGAGTAAAAGATGAATAGTGTTCTTAAAATAAATCAACTGGATAAGTCATCACTTAGTGTAATATTTTTTTTTTGGAAAGGGTAAACTTTTCATTAAAGATAAACTTTTGTGAATGCGAGAGAAGCATTCAAAAAGAACTGAAAAAGAAAAGGGAACAAAATCAAAGAGAATTAGATGAGAAATTAGAATTTGGAAGAGAATCATACTTTAACAGGCTCAAAAGTGCAATCTACAGTAAAAATGAAATTGTAACTTGGAAGAGAATCATACTTCAACAGGCTCAGAGGAAATATAACCAATGTTAAAGATCTGCACTTCTCCACTTCTTAAAGATGTACAAGCAATCTGCAAAAGCCAAGTTAACCAATATAAGAAGGTGATAAATAAATAAAGTAGTGTCCTTACCAATAATTTGTAGCAGCATACGAAATATTTGAGCTACCCATAGTGGGAAATATGCAATAATTTTATATTTTGACAGCTAGAATAGCATGTCATAAGACAACAGAATAACTTTAACTAAACAAAATACAAAAGGGTGCAATATCTGTCATTGAGATATCGAAGAAGCATCTTAGAAATCAAATACCAATTACATGTCTATCTAACATCTAAATCCTATACTGAGAAAAATCATTTGATGTGGCAAAGTTCTGTCACCTCATTTAAGCAACATGATCAAGAAAATATCTAAAGGTATTGCAAGTCAAAACAAATGCAATACTTTTGGTTATGACATTAAAAGTAGTGAATGTATTTATTTAAAGATATTGAAAGTCATTAATAGTTTGGGATATATTTATTCAAGGCAATTGGGCAAACCTCATCTTGGTTTGCAGGATTCCATCGAACAACATCGAGTTGTCTACTGGTAGAAATGTGAAGTAAATGTTTTGTCTCATCTTCTTTCAATCTTGAAGGACAGTTCATGTCCACTGTATCAAATGTAGAGAGGAAGGAACAGACAAAATCAACCAAACAAGAAATATATAAAAACCGAAAGTGACAAGCAAAATGCAACAGAGCATAGAGAGTGTAAATCATCATAATTCATAACACAGTCAAGGAAAGACACAAGCTTCAATATTGCTGTTTTCTGAGATTGAATTATAATAGTCACATAAATAAATTGGGTACTCTTCAGTTCATTATGAGAGACATTTGCATCTAAGGACAGTTGATAGGTACTGTTTATTTGAATATTTGACAACTACTGAGTAATGATCTGTTTGAAGAAATTAAGGACAGCCTTGCCAAGCAATAGAAAGATCAGATATTGCAACATAAACCATAGATTAAAATATTCAAAAGAGTTCTAAAATTATATACGTCTATATTACCCTGACAATATAGGGTTTCAAAATCATGGATTGTTAAGCAGCCATCTTTAGTCACTGATGCCAAGTACACACCCTAATGAGAGAAGAATTAAGAAACAGCGTTAGGGATTAATTAGTAGGAAAAGGGTTAGTAACAAATTATTAAAAAAGAGTAAGCAAATAGTAAGATAATAAGCATTTAAGTTATTAGTAAGTTATAATGTGGTTAATGGTAGCTAGTAGTTATAGCAGATATTAGTGGTTATGTGTTGTCTTATTTCAACCATTAGAATGTAAATTTCCATATATATTATCTATTATGGAGAAAAATAAAAGGCTCTACAAGTAAATTTGCAGGGATTACCTTGTTGTCAAATTCCACAGAAGTTACGCCCTGCCTAAGGAAAATTACAGTTGCAATCAGCTACCATAACTATGAGTTTATAAAACAAACCAGCTATTTAACAATATGACAGAACCATCACACAAAAAATAACATCTAGGAAACAGAACATGTAAATGATCACCGAGTATCCTTTGCATGAATCAATGATAAAAGCTCCAAATAGAAATCTATGAACAATACCTAAATCTTGAAATCTGACCCCAGGATATAACCAAGTAATAATAGGGGTTAATAAGAATGAAAGTTACTGAGAAATTTCTAAGTGCATCTCAATAAAGGACCATAAAATGTCCCCCTTTTCATCAACATCTCAAACTCATTCATTAACTAAATATCCGAATTCCTTTTCTAAAAATCGGCACTCTCTGTAAGTTCATAACAAATGAGTTGCTATCAGAAACATATCTTCTTGTTTCCAATTGTGTTAAGATAGAGCCAGAGATATGACCAGAATGTTTCAATGTTTTCACCGAATTAAGCTCATGAACAAGATCAAACCTAATTTAAATAGATTGAATATACCCTTAAAAGATCAAATCATTATGAATTTGAAAGTGTTGAGAAAAAAAAAAGTGATACTTAGAATAGAAGGGAAATCAAGATGGTGAGGAATAAAATACAAACTTCTGAAATGGCGTCATATTATCCAGGAATCCAGCATTAGCAAACCAGTTCATCTGAAGAAACCCCAATTTTCCACAGGAAATATGTAAAAAATGAATGCATTGGGTTAGTAACTTGAATTCCTGCTATAATTGAAGGAGAAAAGGGAAAAAAAGAAAGCATTGCACATTGCCTCTAGAATCGGTAAATTGAGGAAAAAACTTCCAAAAGGATGAGAAAAGAAACATGCTTACATGGGTCGGACATTGAAACCCTCCATTGTGATACGAATGAGGAAAACACCCAATCTTCACACAAAGAAGGAAGAATAGATCAATTAGTTTTGATTCAAGAGTAAAAAAACAAAACAGGGACTTATACGTACTTGGGAGTACGATTGAGTTAGAAGAGTAGCGACATCGCGTCGGTACATCGGTTCGAATCTCCCGTTTAGTTCGACGATACTTCTCCTCCATCGAGGCCTTGAATTGAAGAACAATGTAAGGAAAAATAGTTCGAATTTTAGGGTTACTAGTGGAAAAAGAGAATTAAACAAGACGCTACCTTATCAAAGGTTTAGGGTTTTCCGAATTCGAAACCACTCGCACTATGTATTTGTCCATCACTCTCTTTCTCTCTCTTTACGAGAAACTGCTGAAAAAAGAAGTAGACGACGGGAAACATTCCCGCGTTTTATTTTCCAGTAAAATTGCACTTTGATTTATTTATAAAATAAAAATAACTTATAGAATAAAATAAAAATAAGTACTAAATAATAAGAAACACAAATATACTAATATAAGAGAAAACACACCTTCTAAACTTAAATTATTAGTCAATTCAAATTTTATTTTATTTTTCATCAAACTCATTAACTAACCTTACAAACCACTTTAATTTATCATAAATAAATTTAATTATTATAAAGTTTATGAGGATGTATTTAAATAATATGTTAAAATTAGTATTTTAATAATTGAAAAAAAATATAAAAAATATTAAAATTAAGAATTATACTCACATTAATATATATTACATTATATTATTAATTATAAATAATCTAACAAAAATTAAAATTTGCAATAATTAAATTATAATGTTAGCAAACACTTATTAACTGTGTTCTTATTTAGAAGATACATTTAACGTTAAATAATTAAATTAATTAATATGTTTAATTTCAAAGATATTTGTCAATTAGGACAGCCAAATTATCAAATGCAAGAAAATGAAGAATAAGAAATAGGAAAACCAAATCGATTTCAAGGATTTACGTATAATAAGAACCCTAAGCAGGAAATAACAATGGATCTAGTGACAGCACAAAAACCCTAGCTAGGATAACTACGATAATACACTGCGAAATAAGAAGCTATGATATCTAATGATTTGAGATCTAAGCCCTTTCGCCGCGGATCCTGCGAGCAAGCTGCATATCCTTGGGCATGATGGTGACACGTTTGGCGTGAATCGCACAGAGATTGGTGTCCTCGAACAGACCAACCAGATAAGCTTCGGCGGCCTCCTGGAGAGCGGCGACGGCAGAGCTCTGGAAACGGAGATCGGTCTTGAAGTCCTGTGCGATCTCACGAACAAGCCTCTGGAAAGGAAGTTTTCGGATGAGGAGTTCGGTACTCTTTTGATATTTGCGAATCTCTCTCAAAGCCACGGTTCCAGGCCTGAATCTGTGTGGCTTCTTAACTCCTCCGGTGGCCGGAGCTGATTTCCTCGCCGCCTTGGTTGCCAACTGCTTTCTTGGCGCCTTCCCGCCGGTAGACTTCCTCGCCGTCTGCTTTGTACGAGCCATTTGATCGAATAAACTAAGATAGAGAGAAAATGGAAGAAGATGAATATCTAAGTTGTGATGAATTTGAGAGATCTTTGAACCCTTATTTATATTAGAAAGGGCGCAATGTGAAAAGCGGGAAGTACGAAATTTTATAATCAATAGAGAGATTTCTGGCCGTAGATTAATATCTGACGTCTCTGATACACTTCTATGTCTCAAGGCGGATAGTGATCCGCGTGCCTCATATGCTAACCAATAGGATCAATCTAAACTCATTACGCTTATTTAATAATAAAATAAATTTTAAAAATTCTATATTTAATTATTTATCTGGTTGATTATTCAAATCAGTTCTACATCATATTTTTTAATAATATTTTAACTTAATTATTTTATTATAAAATTTAATTTAATTTCAAATAAAATATTTTTAAAATAATAATTTTATTTATATATTTAAATCACACCTTGTCCAGCTTCGTGAATAACTTAACATTCAGACCTATATGGCCCAATTTCTTGATAACTTTTATCGTTGGGCTTGAGAAACGGGGATCAGCCCAAAATAAAAATACAGTCTAATTATTATCTTTAACTCCTATTGCTGAGCAAAATATTAGACTTTAATGTTACATAAATATATTATGTGGGGGGATATTTGTTCCTTATGCTTAAATTAGGACGAGTGAAAGTAACCATTTATATAAACAAAAATATTGATGCTAAAAAATAACATACATTTGTAGGATTCAGCTAGAAACAATGCAGGTTGTTTACTCTTTTTAGAGATAAACATTAATTTCTTCTTAATATTATCAATTTTCTTGTAGTTTGTTACTTGGAAGTTTTCATTGAACATTAACTCATGTGTCTTGCTTCCGTGACCTCATGAGTGACATCAATCTTCAACATGTTTGATAGAGAGATTTAGTCCATAACATTATTTGTTATCTGAAATAATTCAACAAACTCCATAAAATCTTAAATGCATAATTGATCCATATCTGAAATGATAAGTGTTGTGTTTGAGAATTTTCATTAATACAAGTGTCGTGTTTCACAACAAACTCCATGTATGGATTTCACAAATCTGCAATAATACAAGTGGTGTGGTGTTTGAGAAATTTCATTAAAAACATTATTAAAAAGGAATACAAAATTCAAATTTCATGTTTGAGAAAGTTTTTCAAGACTTATAGGATGTTTAATTACCTTTGTTTTCCTTGACCAAAGTTTCTCTTTGATTTTTAGTTACATACTAATCAAACATTATTTAATCAATTTATTGTAAACCTTTAAAAAATTCATAATTTCAGTTTCTAATAAGTAATAACATATAACCTTGTTTAAATGAAAAAAAGCACTAAATTAAATTAAAAATTCTAATTTAAATTTTAGAAATTAAAAGTCTAAAACCTTAAACTAATCATTTAAGCATACCATATCCTACCGAGTTAAAAGAGTTAAGTGTTAGAATCTTTAATCTCAATATTTATTTATTAAGTCTCTAATCTTTATATTCTATGTTGATAAATTCAGATAAATTATAAGTTGCGGAAACATATTTGAATCTGAAATGAAGAACGGTTCATTTAGTCGTTCTTCGTTATTCTTCATATCTTCTTCATGTTATGGACCTGGATCGAAATGTCTGATGTGGGTGAGGTTTAAGTCTTCCAACCCTCTATCGATAGCCTTTTGAGTGTTATTGAGATATTAACATAAACTTTTGTCTTATGAGAGAAACATAATAGGTAGACTATCTACATGGGTTGTGGACCTAGCCATAATATACCCATTTATTATTCGGCCCATCAACGAAATAATAAAGAGTATTTCTGCTTCTACACAAATATATCCTCATTTTTATTATAAATGTCTAAATAAGCTCATAATCTTTATATTTGAATAGATCACTTTAATTGTACTTTTAATATTTATAGGATAACAACTAATACACAATTACTAAATAATGTATATACTCAAATATTGTAAATAATTCCAACATTAAGTTGTTGGGATAAGGTATGAATGAACGACGAACGAGAATAACCGTAGAATCGTAAAATGAAGGATGTCAGAATCATTGGTGGAGACAAAGGAGAGCGGATATTGATGGAGATCGAGAGCTCGCAAATAGTTGTTTCATATTATCACGTTCTCTTTCTAATTGTTTCATTATATTAGTGAGGTGTATTTTTGTTCTAAATAAAGTCAGGTAGATAATAAGTCAATGGCGTTAAAACTCGTTAAAGATAAAATATAGTTTTGTATAACTTTAACAAGCTCAAATTGTAAAATTTGAAATAAGAAGTTTGGAATTCAAATCGGTCATAATAAGTCTCAATTTGACAATTCATATTATATTTCAACCATAATAATTGAAATTGACTTACAAAAGTATAATTTTCTTTATAACAATAACAGATTAATTATAATTTTAATATCAATTTCATTCCTCCAAACATTCAAACGGACTTGAGTGATTTTTGTATTTACATTAAATTAAATATAGAAAAAAATAGACTAATGAAATTGAACTACTAAAATGAAGTTAAAAATATATATAAAATTATATTTTGCTTTTACTATATAAAATGATTTTTGCTAAGATATGAAATAATAATTAAAATCCACATAAAATCAATAATAATTTATATATTTATATATATATATATATATATATATATATATATATATATATATATATATATATATATATGTCAAAGAATCCAAAAATGAATTATTGTCTGGTTTATATATAATACATATAGATAGATTCTCATCAACACATATCCATGCTGCATGATGAATTCTTATCTACAATAATAATAATAATAATAATATTCTTGTTTCTTTGGATCCCTAGCAGGTGCCAGAATTGTGATGTAGATTAATCCTTGTCCACAATTGACAGGTAAAAATGATTTTACTTTATACACTTAATTACTTATACATCATGAAAGTGAAACCTAGCTAGCTAGCTTTTGTCCCTTTTCTAATTGCTTTGACCGATCGATCGAATATATATATAGTTAATGCATCATGAAAATGAAATCTGAGTGACGGGTCTATTTCAAAACAGTAAAAATTCTTATCTACCTTAAATTCATATTTTCATATATAGTTTGATATGACTTGATCATGATCATCTGGTAATAAATTATTACAATTTTATATAAGTTTCACTAATTATCAATAATTTGTATTTTAAAAGTATATTAATGCATGGGGACAAGTAAATAGTATCAAAGAATAACACCATGTTTCTACTTTTTTACTCGATCTAGCTAGCTGTAAAAACAGGGGCGGAGCCAAGCACAAGCTGGCCCGGGCTGTGGCCCGGGGAGCCTTATGTATTTTATCAATAACGACGGTAAATTATCGTTGTCATTGGTTATTTCCCGTCACTAAAAGGCATTGGTGACAGCAAACTATAAAACTAGCCCGGATATATTTTTTAATAAAAAATTAGCCCGGGTAAATTTCAAATCCTGGCTTCGCCCCTGTGTAAAAAAGGGGAAAATGAACACCATTGAAGAGAGAAAGATCGATCGAGGAAAGACATCGTTTATGTTTTGTTGCTTTAGATAAAGGCTGCAACGGAATTGAAAGTGACCTTACCTTATACCTTAGTCCTTATATATAGTCCTTATATATAATATATCTAGCTAGGTTTAATTATTAATTATTAATTATAACGTTGTTGATCACACACGTGAACATATATATATATATATATATGCTTCTAATTATATATGTTTATTGACAAATCACAAAAAAAAAAAGACAAAGAATTAGCATTGGGCAGTGCAATTAATTAATTAATAAAACGTCTCAAGTTTATTTTTTTGGCTTAACATTGTCACATGAATGTGTTGGTTTCATAAAATATGAATTCTACTTAGAATATTTCCTTAATAATTAATCATTAATTGACTATATATACCCAACATATATGTTTGCTCAATTAACCTTGAAAATTGCCATTACCATGCAAATTTTGTTTAGGGTTTAATTAATACCTTACCATTAATTTTGCCATATTTATTATTATTTGTTTTGGGGAGATGGGGGTGGGGGGACGGGGGGCAGGGGATGTACTAATTAATAATTGGGATTTTTCAAGAAATTGGCTAGACAACAAAAAAAAATCTATAACCATAGAAGAAAATCCATTTAAGATAAGTTAAGTTGTACTTAATTGGTATTATATTATATTATGTCTAGATTCTGGAACATGATTTAATTTGCTATGTTGTAAAGAATAAAATAATGTATAATTTTTTTTTTGTAAAGTTAAAGATTGTATTGATTAGTAATTTGTTGAGTTAAAAGAATGCTGGACTATATAAATAATAATAAAGATTAAAAAAAACATTTAAGAAGAAATATACAAATGTGAAATCATAAACAACAATCCAAATACGATTCCATTGTATAATATTATTCACAAATAATAATAATAATAATAATAAAAGAATGATACCGGGGGAAAGAGACAATTATGGCTAGTTTGGAAGGAATTGGATTGTTGTCGTCTCGTCTCCCACTAGCTACTAAATCATCTTTCTGCCTAATCATGATCCTTGTATTTCTTTCTTTCTTTTATACTTATACTTGTACCAAACTACCCTTCATAAGTTGTATTTGATAATATAATTTATTCTTAACTAATCCACCTATATAAAAAATTAAAAGTAGTTTATTTTAGGTGAGATTTGAAATTGGCACGGGGCATTAAAAAGCAAATTAGGAAGCAACACTTTTGATCAAGAAAGAAGCTTTTTCTTTTGCCCCAATTGATGATAGCATTAGCCTTCTGAAAAAGCACAACCTTTTTCAGAATTTATTTTCAATTCTTCTAACACCCACCTTTTATTTTTAGTGAAGTGAATGTTTTTCTGATTTTATTTTTATTTTTTAAAGTTTAGGGCATTATAGTAAATTCTGCATCTGGCGTCGTCATGTTGTTGTGTATGTGTGAAGAGAGGAGAGAGAGAGGAGAGAGAAAATGAAGAACAGAGACAAAAGTAGTATCGGGGTGGTAATTGAATGAGTCCCACACTCTCAATATAACTCCAATATTTTCATCATTTCTCGCTGGCAATCTCTCTCAATCTCTCTCTCTTTACATACTTCTGCTTCTGCTTCTGATAAGCTAGCTGGTTGAATCAGTAGGCATCTTCAAGAATTGATTTATATATCTTCTTCTTCTTCATCTCTTCATCTTCAACAACCTGATCAGTGATCATCATCGCCCATGGCTTCCCAGGTAGTCCTCCTCGAACCCAAAACCACCCATAATAATATTAATAAAAATGTCGACGACAACCAAGCAATTCATGGGAAAACAAGGGAAGAACTGCAAACCGCCATTGCCAACGCACTTGAGCTCAGAGCTCTCCATGCTGCTGCTCTCCCTCTCCTCCAACAAGGAATTACCACCACCACCGCCACCGGCAGTAGTTTCATAAGATACCCAGTTACTCCTCCTCCGGCAGAACATCATCATCATTCTCCTCATCTCTCCTCCCATGATTACCCTGTTTTCACTCCTGTAATTACTCTCTATATCTTATCTTACTAATTTCATTTTATAACCATAAATATATCAATTCAATATTAATAATAATACTATGACACAAAAACTAAAGAATTCTCATTTCTCAACTAATTAAAATTTGCAGTATCAATGTTTCAACAACATCATATAAACATATTTGTCTTTTTAATACCTTGTTAAGTGAAAATTTTCAATTACTAATTGAATTTGTTATCAATCAATAACTCTGTGAATGGTCTTCTTCTTCTTCTTCTCCAGAGCTACGAGGAGGACGAACGTTTGTGGAGTTATCGACACATTCAATCGGAACCTCGGGCTATGTCCTTGTCGGAGTGCTGGGACAGCAATTACACGTTAGGTGGTGGTGGTGGAACCGGTAATTACGGCCACTCCTCCATCATGTCCGACTTCAAGATGGTCAGTGCATCCGCAAGACGAAACTCACTCCCATCCGAATTATCCCAATTACGCTTATCTCTCGAAGATCATACGTCTGTTGCAAGTTCTCGAACCAACGTCAAGTCCAGAAGAAGGAACAGTTTGGTCGATCCTCCTTCCAAGAACAACAAGAACTCCAACATTGTTGTCCCTTTGACCGATTCCCATGCTTCGGGCAACTCTCATCATAAGAACCGGGGATTGAGTTTGAGTCTTGGCCTGTCGAGGCTCCTCCCGAAGATGATGAGGAAGAAGAAAGAGGAAGTGGCGCCGACGATGAATGAATCAGAGGTTTCAATTGAGTTAATGAAGAGAGAACTAATGGAAGCGAACGAGAGTAGAGATGCAGCCTTGAATGAGCTTGCGGACATGAGTTCTTCGTTAATGGAGCTAAAACAGAAGCTTGAGTACTTGGAATCTTATTGTGAAGATCTAAAGAAAGCAATTCAATCCAACACCACCAACAACAACAATGGAGATGATCATCATCCCCAAGAGAATTCGCCAATGCCGGTCACTGAGGAAGTAATGGTGGAGGGTTTCTTGCAGATAGTGTCGGAGGCAAGACTGTCGATCAGGCAATTCTGCAAGAACCTCCTCGGTCAGATCGACGAATCCGACGGATCACTCGTCGAGAATTTAAACTCGCTCCTCCACCCGTACAAACTTTCGATAACCCCAAATCAATCAAAGACAACCGCGGTTTTGCATCATCTGGAGGCAATAATAAACCAGGCTCTTTACCAAGACTTCGAGAACTCTGTTTTCCAGAAGAACGGGGCTGCACAGCACCTCGATCCCGTTCAGGATCGGTTAGCAAATTTTTCTGCATTCGTCTCGCTGAGGAATCTGAGCTGGAACGAGGTTTTGATGAAAGGGACAAAGTATTACAGTGAAGAGCTGAGCAAGTTTTGCGACCAGAAGATGAATTGTATAATCACGACGCTGAATTGGACGAGGTTATGGCCGGAGCAGTTACTTCAGTCGTTCTTTGTAGCGGCAAAATGCGTGCGGTTGCTGCATTTGTTGGCATTTTCGTTTAAGAAGCCGATTGGGATATTTAGAGTGGAGGAGAACTCAAACTTTGACGGCAATTACATGGAGGATGTTCTGTTTGCTGATAAGAAGCAGCAACAGCAGAGGAGCAGAAGCAGAGTAAAGGTTATGGTAATGCCTGGATTCTATGTGCAAGACAAAATTCTCAAGTCTAAGGTTATTTGCAAGTATAAATCTGTACCTTAAAACCCTTCTCTTTTTTTTTTTTTTTTTTTTTTTCTTTCTGTGTGTTTATGTGTGAAATGATCAAATGGATGGAAACTGGTAGTTTTGATAAAATTTCTCAAATATATATATATATAAAATAAAGAAACAATGCATTCAAATTCTTACTATTTGGCAACAAATGGAAAAGCTAAAAAAATGAACAGATAGAGAGAGTTGGGGTCGATTATAAGTTTACTACATTCAAGGAAGAGTAGAAGAAGGATGGTGGTTATGGTGAAGTGGGTCGGGTCCAGTAGGAACTTGCCTGGTTGATCTCCTTCTCCTCCTGGGTTCGGATCCAGTCCAAGCTCCTCCTCCTCCATCGTCATCATGATCAACAACATTCTTCTGTTTCCATTACCCAATATGCAAATGAATTAGAAACAGAACCTAAAACAAGACAAATAAGAAAAAAAACACAATCTTTGGTTTAGACTACACTACACTACACTACACACATGAAGAAGGGGGAATAATGCTGCTTCAGCTTTCGTTCTCATTCCTTCTTCTTCTTGGGGGTCTGCGGCAACAAAACTATATATTATTAAAAATACAAAACAACATATAGACATGAATGAGACAGTCGGGTGAGACAGAGAGATTACAGAGGCTGGAGTAGTGAGTCGCCATTATTGGCAGTGAAAAGAAGAGCAGATAAATGAGAAGAAATCTGGAGAAGAGGGATTGGGTTCTCCAAAGCGCCACCACCATTTTCCAATGAATGTGAAAGAGAGAGAGGAGAATGAGAATAGAGAAGAAAGTGTGGCACGCCGGCAGCTGGAATGGGTGGATTTTTTCCGTACGAGGTGAAGAATTCGAAAAAAGGACAGATTTTCTTCTATCCCCCCGATTTTTCAGCAGCAGAATTATGGATAAATACGTCTTTCTTTCTTTCTTTCTTTACCTGCTGCCTGAAAGAGACAGACAGACAGACTGACTCATCCTCTCGCACTCTTTTCTTTTCTTTTGTCTTATTCATGTGAGTTTTCTTTTCTTTTCTTTTCTTTTCAATTTTATTTTTATAACTCATTTTTGTTTATATCAAGTATAAACTAAAATCATACCAAATGACATTTTATCCCCCTTCACCCAACCAAACCACTTAATTATTCAAATAACCCCATATCAAACAAAGCCTTAATTAGTAATATATTTCAATACTTATTTTGCTTTCTGGGGGTCACACATGTATATCAACATCACATTTACAATGACACATACATACATGATTTCCAGTAAAATACAAACTAATTAAAAAAAAAAAAAAACATATATCTAAATAAGTACTATAAAATTAATAAAATCCAAAGAACAAAAACTTTATAACAACAGTTCCCTTAGTCTAACTTCACAAGATCCCATAATTTCTTCCATAATTAAATTATAAAACCAACAACAGAAAACCCTATTCATGAACAATGACTTACAGTTATTGGATACAAGATGATGATTGATTCAACCAACTGCTCATGCTGATGCAGGTGAAGGCCAGTCCAAGTCCAAGTCCAAGTCCAATTGGGATTTGGTAGAAAGAATTATATACATACATCACATTGCCTGCACTGAATCAGATCCAACTGATAGTTACTCTCAATAATTAATATAAATGGAGAACAAGGTTTTTAATAAATGCAAGAAAATTAGGAACACACCTGACCTGACTAACCAACAACTAACTATGCTCCAAAGTACTGAATGAGATCATCATCCAGAAAAAAGTCTATGTCCTCGGTCCCATCAAATCCAAAATCAAACGGACTGTTGAATCCTCCAAACTCCAGTGACAAACTATTAAAGGGAGAACCAACATTAATGTTTCCAACAGATTTATCTTGCTCAACAACATTCCTACTCTGTTCTCCCCCAATACCATTTCCACTTCCATTTCCATTTCCACTTCCATTTTCATTTCCACTTCCATTTCCATTTTCACTTCCATTTCCATTTCCATTTTCATTTCCACTTCCACTTCCATTTCCATTTCCATTTCCATTTCCATTTCCATTTCCATTTCCATTTCCATTTCCATTTCCATTGCTGCTTTCTGCCTCAATCCACGGCTCATTGTGTGTCATCTTCGAGTACTCTGCACCAAGAACAGGCCCATAACTACTTGATGGTACATTAGACAAACCATAAGTATCCGATCCACTAAACCATGTTGTTGGATTCTGATGTTCTTGATTCCATCCATAATCTTGAGCTCTATTATGCAAACTCAAATTAGGTGGTTCTGGTTCATAATGCAGATTCCCATTTTGACTATTTTGACTGTGATAGAGTCCAATGTTGGTTGGAGGAAGGCTAGAGATATGGCCAACATCTTGTTGGGGCGGTTCAACGAGATCATTCTTTTCCTGGTTAATTGGTAAATAAGGTGTTTCCTCCGTTAGCTTTTTGTCGGGCCGAGTTTTGTTTCTTGGTTCACTAGAAGAAACCTGTTTATTACCACGAGCTCTTTTCTTAGATGAAACCGAGCCAAACCCATTATCCACCAAATCAACATCATAATCGCTATCACTACTGATAGCGGGCCTCTTCTTGTTAGAGGGAATGTCAGTTAAGCTCGAGTTCCCATTATCGCTACTAGGTTGCTGAATTAGGGATTCCTCTCGGCTCAAAACTTCTAACCAGATGGAGCTCTCCTTGGCAGTCATTTTATCTTGTAAGCACTTAGACTGACGGATAAGTCTTCTAATCTTTGTAAAATTGGGTGACATGTGCTTTATAACTGCAGTTAAGACCCCAACTTTCCACATCTTTTTCAAATCATGTGGTTTCCTGTAAGGAGGAGGTTGACCTTTGGGTAAGCCGAGTTTAGGCCACCAATCCTCATCGCCGGATGGCCACCATGGTGGGGGAGTAAGCTTCTCTAACGGGTATTTCCTTTGCGGTGGATTGCAATGTTGCATTAACGAAGACAACAGAGAACCTAATGTTGCGTCCTGTAAATCCTGAAGAACAGTTTGAGAGTTTCCTCTTTTCAGAATGTTATCTTGTTTGGCTTTTGCTTGAGATTCTGCTTCGTAGTTGGAAATTGCAGCAGGACCATTCTTATCAAACTTCACCTTTTCTTTCCACCAAGCTCTTATATTGTCAGAAGAACCGCTAACCGGCTTCCCCTTCTCGGGGATTATCCCATAGACAAAACCGCGTGCTTTGCATACTTCCATCAGTTTCAACATGTACTTCAGTATACCATCTTGTGCTCTTGACATCTTCTTACGTTGAGCTTGATCTGAAGAAGAAGATTTAGCCATCTGCTGGTCTGCCAATGCCTGTTTTGCAGCAAGCTTCTGTTTCTCCTTAATCCTCTTAAGTTTGATACGATCCTTCCACATTCGTTTCTCCAAATCTTCCGGTTCAATCTCCTCATCGCTCACGTCTTTCTCCACCAAATTCTGGTCATTTATCTCATCAACTTCGACAATTGAGCTGCAGATAAATGCATTCGGAATATACTATCAACAAAATTGCACACTCTATCCGGTGGCTACGGAGAAAAGCAAAGAACAGAATCTAAGAGATTGAGATCAAACTAGAATTCTTAAAGCAAGACAACAAGAATTAAAGATCAACAGACAGATATCAGCAAAAGAATGAAATTAAGTTTCCACCGACTTGAGATGGCAAATGAAAACGCGGAACAAAGGGTACAAGAATGAATGAGAAGTGTTGAATATGAAATCGCACCTGATATCAAACACATCCATATCTGCTCCGATATCGGAGACAAACCCTAGCACCGGCAACGGGTTTTCACCTTTTCGCGTTTCCTCAGATAGCACAGCAAAAGAGAGAGAAGAGGGGCGGCCACCAATTTAATCCTCTGTAGTTTGGTGGTCAAAGAATTATTTACTTGTCATCAAAATTTGTTGTCTTTATTTCATGCTTTGAAAAAACAAATTCAATATAAATAAATAAATAAATAATCATATTAATTATTAAATATATAACAAAATATAGTTTTTGTTTCTTTTTTTAATAATTTAACTAATGTAAATCTCAAATAACCCATTTTTTTTTCTTCCAAATTACATCGCCATCAAACAAGCTAATGAACATGTCTTAATTAAAAAGACAGTGGCTTATTATATTCAAATTATTGTCTTTGTAATGAACTTGTCTTAATTAGTTTTTTTTAAGTCTATTAAGAAGAAGACAACAAAAAAACATTAATAATTTCCAAGAAATTGTACTTGTATACTTTTGTAATATATTTTATTGTAGATGTTTTTGATTTTTTAAAAAAATATTTATTACGTTAATATTATTTTAATACTACTTTATTTTATTAAATTTTAATAATTTATCTAAAAAAGTCTCAAATATTTTTTTTATTATCAAGATTTAAATAAAAAACCTAAGAATCTATAATCAAGAAAGTTCACATGAAATAAAAGACAATAGTAATGAAAAAGAAAGAATATTATAACAGTGCTTTTGATTCTAATATTATTGCAAAATGCAGAAAAAAAAATATTTATAAAAATTAAGATAATATTATTAGAAAGAATGTTTTTTAAATTTAATTTATAAAATTATAATATTAAAGTTTTTTTCTTTTAAAAAATTAAAATAATATAAAAAGGAATAATAAAAAAAATATTCTTATTTTCCGATACTAAATACCCTGGGTAAATAATTAAGTATCCAACCCGAATATATATTTTTTTTTGTTACTAATTTATCTGATCCGACTGAGGTGGCTAGTACTCGAACCTATGTATACCTATTTTGTTGGAGTCTTCAATTTGGGTTAGGTCCATTGGGTTAGCATGTTTGTCAAACAATTTAAACGGATTAGGTTAAAATATTAGCAACCCATTTGAAAATGAGCATACATGGGCCAGCCTGCTCGGGTGGCGG
This sequence comes from Impatiens glandulifera, assembly GCF_907164915.1. Classification (NCBI taxonomy): domain Eukaryota; kingdom Viridiplantae; phylum Streptophyta; class Magnoliopsida; order Ericales; family Balsaminaceae; genus Impatiens; species Impatiens glandulifera. The sequence goes on along the minus strand of NC_061864.1, from coordinate 8,259,726 downwards.
GCCTAAGCAGGTCGGACTTGGGTTGACCCGCGGGCTAACAAAAAAAATTAATCTGATTCATAGCCTTATAGGCATATGCCGCATAGCCGTAGTTTTTTTCACTCTAGGCAGTAGTGCAACCATCAATACTAAATATTTCATCCATTGTCCTCCAGCTACTTATTTGTTCCACATTTCTTCTCTTCGTTTTCGCTTTCACAAATTCGTGGATTCAAACTTGGTTCCAGACTGCAGCAGTCAATACTCAATACTTCGTCCATTGACCGCTGACTAATTAATGTGTAACGATAGACGAAACTCTTATTTGATGTGTATTATGACTGAATTTTTGTTTTTTAGAATTATTAATAACTTTTATTTATTTTTATTTGTAGTGAGACAATCTGCGAGCTGATCCACCTAACCAGCAACCCACCTTGGGTTGAGTTGGGGATTTTCAGACCACCGAGATGGTGGGTCGATCCACCGTTAACCTGTCAAACGATGAGTTTTAGTAGGTAGACCCGTCCCACCATGGGTTGGCCCGTCTGACCGCTCTAATTGCCATGACTAGAGTTAGACAATTTGGCATAATCTTGTAAGAGACCAGTTTAATGAGCAATTGAATTCATCTATTTGTATAGTTTGGTCTATTGATTATCATAGAGCCTTCAATTACATGCGGATGATTCAAATTGGTGACATTTATTTAGCTCTCACACACAAAATAAAGCCAAACCATTGATAACATTTTCATTGAAGTGAATCATTTCCACAAAATATTTGACTACAACATACAGTCTGATTTTGAAGGCAACCTCTTAAAATAATTAGCAAATATGGGCGGAAGCTTCCGACGAAGCTTGGGGTGCCTGAACACGTAAAGACCAGCCACCACAACCACCACCTGAAAAGGAACAGCGTAGAGAATCACGGCAGCAACCAAACAAAAGACCAAGAACAAAGCCGACGCCCTTGGGTCCCTCCAGCTCACCAACGAATGAAACCTCTCGCATTGGTTCGCAAAGTCCCCAATTATCCCCTGAATCTTCCCCCCAATGCTCCTCATCCGATCGTACCTCACCCTCACGATATCAGGCCCTTTCGTAGTAGGAAACGTGTCCAACTCTTCGTCGTGTTCTTCTGATCCCACCGTATGAGCTTGCGATAAGTGGATGTCCATGTGAGGAGGGTGGCTCGGTTTCAACTTGAAGTATTTCCAGACACTAATCCCCGAAATGAAGAGACAGATCGTGGGTAAGATCGTTTCGGGCATCGTCACTAAGATTAAAAACAGGGCGTGGATTAAAGATGTGGTTAATGGATTCTTCCAATGACAGACCTGATCGAACCATTTCGCAACTGAAATTATAGCGCTTAACGCATCTAGAACTCTAAAGAAGTTCGCTTTCGCCTTCCTAATGCTCCAAATGTTCGATCCCACGTCCAGCATGTAATCCACCACTTCCTTCTTCAACGGAGGCTCAGCTCTGCTTAGCCTGGCAGAGACTATTAACGTCGCCTGGTTTCTCAACATGGTGACTTGCTGCATCGGCAATTGATGAACGTAATGCATTTTCGGAAATATGGGTTGTGTGTATTTCTGGATCATGTTCACGAACGAGGTGCACGAGAACCTAACCGCCAATTGGATCTCGCCCATTTTCTTCACGCCCGACGAATGCAAGACGATCAGAGGGTATGAATGCGTGTAGACTCGCCCGGTCGTGAGAGTCGACAGACGAATCCTCACCTTCCCAATTCTCGAATCCTTTCCTCCTTCGTTTAAGTGACCGTTGTCAAACACTCCTATGGTTAAGACCGTGCACGGGTCGTAAACCTCCCAAGTGTATTGCTCGTTCCACCTCGGGGTCGAGCTGTTGATTATGGTACGAGTCCTCACCCACTTTTGACCGTATTTTGCTACGCAAAAGGCATCCGTGGCCGGCGGTTGTTTCATAGGAGGTAAGCCGGTGGCGCTTATGATCCCCAATTCCAATAACCCGATGCTCGGTTTCCAAAGTTGGCGAGCCGTCGGTCTAGTGTCGCTAATGTAGTTAATCGATTCGTCCAAGACGTGGTAACCGCCTTCCAAACAGACCCTTAAGTGGATTTTGCTAGCGAATTTCTTCGCCTTTTCTCCTTCCACGGCAGCATGATGCTTCTCGAGATCTTGCCACCTGGCCGGAACGGGCTTGTTGTCGAGCCTCTTAGGGAATGTTTGAAGACGAACTGCGCATTTCCCTAAAACGTCGTTCTTGTTGTTTTCAATCTTGTCTTCAACTATCAAAATCAACTGCTCCTCAAAAGGTTCAGCCGCCACGAAAAGCAAATCTTCGTTCCAAAGTGGACAAAGGCCTTTGGATGGTTTAGTTCTCAAGATTTGATTTCCTATAATTGCCTGAACACAAACATCAGGAACTCTTCCCTTTTCGTTTGGGATTAAATCTTGACAACCAATAACGTTGACCCTAACATACCATAGTTTAGGAGCGTGATAAACTTTTCCTCTAATTCTAGCGACGTTTTCAAATTTCGTCGCTGTAACTGCATCCGAATGCCAAGCGTCGGTAAAAGCCTCATCCGCTTGAGTTCCTCTCCATATGGCAAGCATGATCTCCCCTGTTCTAATCTTGTTCCCCTGTTTGTCTTCCAGCCTATGCCAAACGGGAGCCAGCGGGCTGTCGGGTGGGATCCGTTTCGGGGTATCGATGAGTTCGAACTGAAGCCTGCCGATGAAATCATCCAGGACGAGATCCTTGTCTTTTACGACAATCTCGACAGAGGTGGCCTGTAATTGATCCTGGGAGAAGGCGAAAACTTCGTTCCATTCCGGGTTGGACTTTTTTTCGAAATGTTTGGTTGTCCCTTTGTAGTTTCCTAATTTTACTTCGACATAAGGATCGCAGCCGCCGATTCGGTCTAGTTCTTTTGCTTTGACAATGCGGACAAATAAGTAATCCATCTGCTCGACCAGGTCATGAGTAGACGTGAACTTGTCACGACCGAACATGTTGCCTGTGCCGCTGCCGGAGATTCTAGGAGACGTCGCCTTTGTAGCGAATTCTGCTGGGAGTGGTGGAGGCTTATACATTCTTTCTTTTCTTTATGAACTTAATCAAGATTCTGAATCAAATCAATGTGTCAAAAGATCAAATTCAAATTTCAATAAACATGAGTTAATTGATAGAGAAACGAAACGTGGTACTGACTTACCCGTTGGAGCTTTGTAAGGAATGCACAAATGTTTGTTTGTTTGAGCAAAATGAATAATAATAGATCAATGACCAGTTGAGAGTAATTATATGGTTATGTTATTTTCACAGTGATAAGTTAGTTTGTATATTCAAATATATATAGCTTGACCAATGAAGTTCTTGTTTGAAGATGGTGAGAAATCTCTAAGTACTAGACAATTTCGGGAGAATGTCACCATCAATTAGCTACTACATAATTAAGAGAGAAAGATAATTATTTTCACACTATTAAAGTTTATTATATGGAGATTATGTTAGGCTCTTATAATAATAATAAATATTGGTGATAAACAAATATATTTGAAAGTAGTTAGAATAATTATGTTATAGTCAAAGCATTAGTCTCTCGAGAGTAGTTTCCAAGCAAATTAATTAAACCAATCAAGAGTAGACTTTAAAACCTAATCCCAATAAAGTAATTTAACTCTTAACAAATTTATATACTAAACCACATAAAATAAACATATAAACCAAATGAATATTGAAATTAATATATAAATTGAAGTAAGTTAAAAAATCCAATAACATGGATTCCTTCATATCTACATATCACTCAAAATCTTCATCCCAGATTTTCCATATTGATTAGCAACCCCCCACACACATAAGAAATTATTAGATGCAGTTGAATTAATAAATGATTTCATAATTATATTTTTATACTCACTAAAATAGTTGATAAAAATCGTCTAGGTCAAATTCACGTTAATATGGGGTAGTGATTCCTAAATTAAAAAAAAAAAACTAAAAAACCTTATTTTTAATTTTCATTAGTAATAAAAACAAGTTAGCTAACTATTTGATATGGTCGTTGAGGTCAAATGATTTTAATTAGAAATGATGACATTAGCCAATGTATTAGGAAATTAACTACTGTTGACAGTAACGGTTATGATAATTAATAACATGTTTTTGTCAATCCCCCATGCCCATAACCATCTACCTTATTTTGTCATTTATTGTCATCAAATACTTATTTGTTTTTATAGCCTGATGGTAGATATTGGTAACAAATTATTTGAAAATAATCTTCGATATTTTATTGGATTAAGGAAAGATTTGACATTTTCGAAATCTTTATCTCACTGTCGACCCGAGAAACGATTTGAAAAATAAAACAACCAAGGTAAAAACAGATCGATAAATAAAACAACTTAATTTTGATAGTAAGAGTATCTGAAGTATTCATATAAATCTAAATCGCAAAAAATCCATTGAAAACTCTCAATTAGTAATGCTGCTTAAATTCATCACATCACAAGGACTATTTGAGACAATTAAAAGTCTAAGTTATCATGGACTTGTTTACACAAGTTGAGGGGGCTTTTTGATAAATTTCTCTTCTCGGATGTGATCAAGAAAGATGTCGATCATTAAAACGACGTAGTTTATTTGTACTCTCTTCTCAGACCACCCCCCAAATCTGCTTGTCGCCACCTTTCCCTCCTTCCTCTGCCTCTTCCATCCCCAAATCCTTTCGCCGACGTTCGGTTCACCGCCGTGAAAGTCCACCGTCGACCGGCGGAAAAGAGCCACCGAGGAATTTCTTTGAAAGGCCTTCGAACTATCTTCTCAAAAGTGTCTCCTCCTTTCGTTTTCCAAACTAGGGTTTGGTTTTCAGATTTGGTAAGTTCGTTAACTTCGTCATTGTTACGGATTCACCTCTAGATTTGCATAACACAGAAACCTAATCGACTTAATTTTGATTGGGATACAACCTAATCGCGCGCTTCCAGTCACTTATTGGTCAACAGCATCAAAAGATTCAATCTTTGCCTCATTATCAGTCGTTTTAGCTAGAATTTGTTGGAAAAGACGTTTCGCGAGGTTTAACCGGTAATATTATTGAATTTGCAGTATCATCGTAGCTGCATGTCTTCGGCCCTTCGTTACAACCTAGGGAAACATATTGACGTCGTTCTCTAACCTTCTTTTATCAAGGTGTTGGGTTTGCAAGTTCACACCATGGATTACAACGATAGCAGTGGTAAGTATATTCCATCAGAGATCATCTTTTTTTCTACTTTCATTCAGTGAATCTTCCGTCAATTTTGTAGACATTTGTGTGACTCCTGATGTTTCTATTTCTGCACACCTCAACAACCTTATTTAAGTCTCATTAGTACAATTAATCCTACTATGATCTATATGTTTTCTTAACGAACAATTCAGATTTCAAGCCCAATTGCACTTCGAATAGTCAAAACTGAAGTTTAGTTTGAAGATTTGAAAGATCTAAAGATGCTGCATATCCTATAGGACAGGCTGTGCTTATGTTTTCTTCTATCCCTTAGCTTGCTCTCTTCCTTTCATGGAAGGCCTTTATTAGAATTTCCATTGATGCCTTGAGATTGCTTATGGTACCATTTAAATATAATTAACTTAATCTTTGGTCCAATATCACAAGAGCTCCTTAACCTACATTTCTGTTTCATTGAATGTACGAACTTCTCATCTGTCGTATGCTTTCGTTTCCTTTGTATGAACTTCTCACCTGTCGCGTGCTTTCCATTCCTGTGTATGAACTTCTCATCTGTCGTATGCTTTCCATTCCTTTGTATGAACTTCTCATCTGTTTATGCTTTCCATTCCTTTGTATGAACTTCTTATCTGTCGTATTCTTTCCATTCCTTTGTATGAACTTCTTATCTGTCGTATTCTTTCCATTCCTTTGTATGAACTTCTTATTTGTCGTATTCTTTCCATTCCTTTGTATGAACTTCTTATCTGTCGTATTCTTTCCATTCCTTTCTACTTCAAACTTTAAACTATGATTTCCTTATGTATATAATGTAGCCGTTTGAAAATACTTTCTGGATCTGAATACAAATGAGAATTTGTCTCACTAAGTTCTAAATGTGGTAATCTCGATTTCGAAAAAAGTGTTTCCAAACGGGGATATGAAATAGAGTGTAACCCTACTGTATGCTAATGAGAATTTATGACAAAAGACGAGAAACTCAACCCTCTTTCTCTCTATGTGAATCAGATAAATTGATTAATTATTAATTGCATGCATCTTGTTAATGATCTAGGTACAGATGATGACCTCCCTCCTCAACGTCGCAACAGATTCCCTCAGGGAGGTCGAACTATTGGAAATTCAATATCTGGAATCCAAGGAAGTGCTAGATATCCGCAGATGCATAGTGAGATGGAGAGCCAGATCCACATTATAGAACAAGAGGCTTATATTTCAATCCTGCGGGCATTTAAAGCTCAATCTGACGCTATTACATGGGTAAGTGTACATTTAATGTTATCTATGCGATTTCATGCTTAATGAATAAGAATATCTTGTTTTCAGGAGAAAGAAAGCTTAATCACGGAACTTAGGAAAGAACTTAGAGTGTCGGATGAAGAGCATAGACATCTCCTATCCAAGGTTAATGGTGATGACACCATCGGAAGGATAAGGTGAATTAAAATTTTAAATAGCTCAATCTACTGTTGTTTGCTCAATGTTTGAAACTGTTCCATTCTATTGTTGTTTGCTCAATGTTTGAAACTGTTCCAGAGAATGGAGGAAAACTGGTGGAGTTCGCAGTAGTGCCCAACAGCAGCCTGTACATGATCCTGTCCCAAGCCCGACTGTTTCTGCCTCACATAAGAAACAAAAGACATCACAATCAGTAGTAGTAGCTTCTATGCCACTCGATGCTCCAATACCAACATTTCGTAAATCCATGCCACCATCTTTGGCGTTGAAACAAGGCCCTGGTTCAACTCCCAGGGGCAAGAAATCAAAATCAGTGAGTTACGCGAGAAAGTGGATTATTTGAGTAAAATGACCAAAATATCCTTTAATATTTTGGTATTTTTACACAATTATTCTTGTTAAAGCCTAATTCTCTCATAAATCACATTTGTTCAGTTGATTTGACGTAGTTTTTAACATCAGATACCAGAAGACATTATGTGGGATGTTGAGAATCGGGGTATTATTTCCAACCAATCTGGTGGCACTGCTCCTGGCCATGGATCTAAGAAGTCCTCGTATGTTGGGACAACAAAAGGCCCAACCAAGAAGAAACAGTTTTTTTCATCAGGAAACCCTGAGAAGAGCTCGTTGACTGACATTGAATTGCTTCATACAGATACTCTTATTAAGCAGGTAGAATGAAAATTTTAGATCGTTTATCAATAATAAATATGCTAATTCCAATTGTATAATAATGAATTTCTGCAGGTGGAGAAGGTTTTCAGTGCAAGCCAACCAAATCCAGCAGACATAGAGAAAGCAAGAAAAGCCCTTAAAGTAAGTAAAGCCCTCAAATTTGTTCCTGATCATTATTCAGTTGTAGTTTTTACATATTTTCAAATCTGTTGACATGTAGGAGCATGAAGAAGCCCTGATCAACGCCATTGCACGACTTGAAGATGCATCCGATGGAGAAAGTGGTAATAACTGACTACACGTTGCCATGTATAGAGTTTCATGTATAAAAAGAAAAAGTTCCTCGGATGCTCGAATTTCTGTGTGTTTCATTTTTCATTTATAGATAATCTAAACTCTTCACCTTGCGACGGTTCTGTACAACTTTTGAAAGTTACTAGCGTTTATTTAGATGTGAAGATGATGGTTTTCTTTTTTAAGTTGATTCATATTATTTTCCGCTTACACTCGCATTAGGGCTGTTAAAGAAAAATGGATTCTTTCAATTATTTTTTTTTTTTGGGGGGGGGGGGGGGGGGGGGAATCCTGTTTAACTGTTATGTGAACCATGGAATTGGCACATTGATAGATCGTATTCCATTTGCAGTTTGTTGTTTTATGTAGCATCATCTCTTTGTGTTATTTGTTTCTGGTTTTATGAAACAGGTCAAAGAGAGAAGAAAATTTGTGGATTAAATGAAGAGACAGATGAAGGTAGAGGAAATGAAGAAGGTTCTGATGGCAATCATCAAGCAACCAAAGCTGGAATAGTAGGAACAGGAAATGGTCATGACAACCATTAATTATTTCAGTGTTTAGTTAATAACTTATTTAAGAACATGTTTGTTAGTTTGATACAAACACAGATCTAGTATTTGTCATGTTTTTTTTTATTATTATTATTATTCTAACATAGAGAGGCTGTGAGAATGTTTGGAAACATGTAAAAAAGTTTATTGTAAATTAGTAATTCTAAATTTATAATGCACATTTTTAGTGATCCTTTCTCTATTTAGCCAAAGCTAATTGTGCTATAAAAGAAGTTGCCCATTTTAAAGTCCTTGTCCACCAATATCTAATATAATAAATACCCATATGGCCTTATTTGTTGTGATTTGATTACTTAAACAATTTGGAAGGAAAATAATAATGAAATTTTATTCTTAAAGTGAATGAATGATTCATCATCTACTTCCTAGATAAGAGAAAGGATTGAGTGAGATCGAGCAGAAGATGATCCATATCCCAAATCAGATATTGTATATGACATCATGAGAAAACAAAGAATCCTAATTTAAAACAAAGATATGCATGCCTCTCTAACAGACAAAGTCCAAAGTCTTGTGTAAATTTTAACCTGAAACATGAAACATAATATACAGTCTTACCCAAAAACAAGAATGAATGGATCCATGGGTTTGATAAAAACTTGCAAGATATCATCTCAGGCAGCATCTTTCATTTTGAATCTGATGAACATAAACATCAGAAGAAGAAGAAGCAAATATAACAACAGCCTGAAAAGAGGCCTTTTTCATTGATTCAGATCATTATAAAAATAATTTTACAAAGTAACACTATATAACTAAAAACAGTTGTTTTTCAGGAGAGAAAACATAAATAGAAACAAAATTATTAGATGAACATATATTATAAACAGAAACAAGTGAATTAACAGTTATTTCTCTGAAGATTTCTTACGCTGTGGTGATGGCCCGGTGGGTAATATCTTTGACTTAAATAAACACTGTGTTCTTCTCAACTTAAACCTAAACCTAAACCTAAAATGGAGAAGAGAGGCAGGCGAAACCCAGATAAAGAAGCACCCTCAACATCTCTCTATCAAAAGAAATTAAAATATAACATTATTTTCTCTCTTTTCAAATAAAGATGTCTTTATTAAGTTAATTTTTTATTTATTTTTTTCATTTTTTTTAACAATATCCATGTCTATACGATTACAATTACTTAATTATATATATTTCTAAGGATAAATATTTTCAAATAATTAAACATATATCATATCTCAATTTAATCATCCATATATTTGTGTGCGTGACTTTTATGACCCATTTTAAGTTATAGCATTTTATAGTGGGAATAAAACATCCAACTTTCTATCTCAGATATAATTTTGATGAAAAAAATTCATTCCAAAATGAAAATTGATATTAACGTTGTAGTTAATCTCCTTTGCAATGAAAACTAATTTACATAATCCCTTGGTCCAATTGCAAAAGGCTACTTTACTTTACTTGGCCATTATTAATGTATAGATTATGTTTAAGCTTTTGTTTGAATTATTTAAAAAATATGTTTCATTGTATATTAATAATTTTAAACTTTTTTTTAATTAAATAACCCTAATCAAAAGAGTGATACAACTTTAAAAAAAAAACTTCAAATTATTGTGATTACCTCTTTTATACATTCATTAGAGTCGCGTATGAATATGATGCAGAAACATACATTAATTATCTAAGTTTAATTGTGAGAATAAGCAGAGAAAAATTATGATTATGAATAAACTGGTATAATAGTTTGAACCCAATAAAAATAATAAAATCATAAACATATGTGGTGGGAAAATACAAATATTTAATATAAAATCCGAAATATATGGGGGTGGGAAAATGCAAATAAGGAAGTAAAATAAAACACCGTACTACAAATATCTCGTGACAATGAAGCCGATGTGTCAATGTCTACTGTTACAGTGTGTCTGTGTGAGAGAGAAGTAGAGATTTAAGTGGTTTGAAATTATAACGTGTTTTGGATATTTAGAGTTGGAATTTTATTGATATAATTAACAAGCAGCACCGTGTTATCATAAATAAATTAAAAAATATTTAATATTGGGAGAGGTAATCTCATTCTTAGAAAAATAACAAAAAAAAATATTTCGATTTTATCTGTCCTCGTCTTTTATTTTTTTTTTTTTTATGGTGATTGAATTTGAGAGAGAATGAGTGTAGTGCAATTTGATTGGCTGAAAAAATAACAAATTTTTTCTTTTTTCTCATCCTTTATATTTTTCATGTGATAACATGTCATTCTCTCGTCTATATTCTTTCCCAACTTTTCTATTTTTATCCCTCCTCTATGTATATAATAAATTATTTGGTGCTAGTTTGATATGAGTTATTTTTTTCTCTATCACGTTGTATCAATCAATATAACAAAATATTATTATTTGATTTTTATTAAATTTAAAATTTAAATATAAAATAATATTTTAATAATTTATTTTAAACAAATTTCAAAATAACTTATTTTTATATTAAATATTTAAAAAAAAAAACTACAAAATCCAAGATGTTTTTTAGTGCTGTTTGTTGGATTTAGAAAGGATTTTTTTTATTTGATGAAAAAGTTATTTATTTTAAATTTTAATTAATTGAAATACATATTTAAAAATTATAAATGTAAAATATATAAATAAAATTAATATAATAAATTAGGTGACTGAATAACTAAAAGCAAATATAAGATGATAGTTAAAAAAAAAACTTAATATGAACTGTAAATTGATGAAGTGGAGCTGGTTTGGTTTTATATTTCTGAGTTTTAAAAAATAATATATTTTATAAATAATTAAAGTGTAAATTTCAAATGCATGAGTTACTAAGGGATCGTTTTGTTGAAATAAAAAAAAAAATGTGAATAAAAATATGATAGATATAGGGAATTAAAATGTGTATAATTGAGAAAAATGCATTTTAGTTAAAACTATAATATATATATATATATATATATATATATATATATATATATATATATATATATATATATATATATATATATATATATATATATATATATATATATATATATATATATTAAATTACAAATAAAAAAAATATCAGTTATAAGAGTACAAAATGGTATATGCTATAATAGTGGATCGAAAGTTAAATATAACTTTTCCTTATAACATATATTATCATATAGTATGTTTTTTTTTTTAATAATAATTATTAAAATATTTAATATTTAAATTTTCTAATAATCATGTCTAATTCTTTCTTCTTAGTTTTTTTTAAATAAAATAACCCTAATTCGTTTTCCAAAAAAATATATATATATTTTTTTTAAGTTTTTATATTTTATTTTATATATTATAATTTTGTTATTAATATTTAAAATTAATTATATATAAAGAGCTATATTATTACGGATTATTATTAAAATATAATTTTATTAATTATATTTAATTTTATATAATTCATAAATATTATTTAAATAATTGAAATAATCATTTAATATATAAATAAAAATATTATTTTAACTATAAAATATGAGTAATTTAATTATACAAAGTCAACGTGGAAAAGAAAATAAATATTATGCCAGAGAAAGAGAAAGTGAAATAAGATTCGTTCTTTCCAACTTAAAGGGTAACAAATGATTTTTAGTATTAATAATCAAGTTGTAAAATTAAACCTATAAAAACACCTTAATTTATTTTCTTTCTCATTTCTGAGTACAAAATTATATACCAAACTTGCCTTTAAGTTCTATTTCATCCTATTGATTCATCATTAAAATTTTTTTAATAATAATTCTTTTTTTATCAAATACTTTTTATTTTTATTAAATCCATAATATCTTAACAAACAAGACAAGTCTTTCATTGTCTCAAGGATAGGAAAAATTGTGATCATGTAAATATCAGAACAAAGTAGTTGAAAATATAGTACAAAAAAAATCTTAGAAAAAAGGTATGTCAATATGGGTAACACTATGATAGGAATTTTTTAAATAATTTTTTAATTATTTATACAATATTGATGAGTGATAATTTTAATGAGATTTGTTTTTTATATATAAAAAAAAATAATAAGTATTATTAATATATATATTAAAAAATATGGGTATTTTGGTTAAAAATGAATTAAATACCTGATTGATTGAGTAACATAAATTGTTGATGAAATAATGTTTGGAAAGAATGTCAATTTTGTTTATAAAGTTGGAGTAAAGTCTCAATTTTGTTTATAAAGTCGTAAAATTCTATTTTTGTATATAAAGTTGTCAAAATGTGTCAAAAAATCATATTATTGAATTTAAATGATATATTAAATTATTTAAAAAATCATATTAAATTTTAAGAAATGATTTTTAGTATGATAGGTGATGATATTATCTTTTTTTGAATTTTTTTTCAATTATTTTCAACATTAAACCTATTTAAAGTATTCAAACTCTATTTGATGGTATATTTTAAAAAAAACACACTATTTAAAACATAAATACGTTCAAATTGGTAGACTCTACACAGCTCGTTACAAAGTTATTGAATAAATAAATAAAATCTCTCTATTCAAATTTTCTCAAATTTTTCCTGATATTATACATATTTTAGTCACCCAAATTAATTTTGACAAATTAATATGCGTAAATCTCGAAAACAATATTCAATTTTTTTAAAAAAAATGCCAAAAACATTTTTATATATCATTAATTTAAAAACGTGACAAATTAATTAGAATAAATGATACGTTAAAATAAGATAATGAACCTTTAGTCCATTTGGGAATAGCATCAAATGACCATTTCTTTTATAGTTTGAATATTATATGACAAAATTCAAAATTCGAGCCTTATTTAATAAAAATATTCAAATTTGAACTTTAAATAACAATTAAACCAATTAAAATTACACATTAAATTATGATAAATGATTCGGTAAGTGAATTTGGGAGAAGAAATTTGAAAGGAAATGATGTGACGCATTTTGATGGGCTGAAAAATTAACAAATCTTTCCTCTCCTCACCTCCTCTATCCTTTTCTCTCATCCAATGATATGGTAATACGTCATTTCTCTCTCAAACTTCATCCCCTTATCACTGCTATTAAATTATAAAGATGTTACACTAATATATGTAATTATAATAAATTTATATTCAACTATATTAAATAATATTTGTAACTCATAATTATAAAGATACTAAGTTATTATGTTATATACCTTACAATTCTTCCATGAGAGACCTTGATCCAATCTCTAAGATTAAGAAAATGAAGTATTGTATAGTCACTGCTATTCTTCTGACTATAGCTATCAAAAAAATAAGAAAGAAGGGGAGGTACACTCGTCTATGAATCTCCACATAATTTATATTCATACAAATATAAGTTATTTGAATTATTTGATAATAATAGAATTGAATATTTACCTTTATAGATTCTCTCAAATTTTGTATTAAAAACTTGTAAAACCAATAGTGGATGAATAAAATATGTAGAAAAATTTAGAAAAACATTAAATATTGTATTGAAATATTGTTCAAGAGGAAAAACTAAAGTTTACCGTTAATAAATAGAAGATAAACAATGATTGAAGATATCTACTATCAATTAAGTTCTTACTTTTCGATTTAATAATTTATAATTTTTCATAATTATTAAATTAATTTAATTTTTTAAATAATAAGAAGACACTTAATTAAAAAGTTAAACATGTGAAAATGAATGTTTATCGATTGAGCGAAAAAAAATTATTAAAGGATAATATCATATTTGATTTATTTATAAAAGATGGTTTAAGGCTCTTTTTATTTTTTCATTTATTTTTTAAATTTTTTAATATATATATTTTTTAAACAAATTTTTTTCTTTCCCATAATCTAACTTTTTTATAATCTTATACAAAATAAATATTTAAATAATTTTAATATAAATAACCTCAATCCAAACGAAACCTAAAACCATACCAAAAAATAATAATAATTATTATATACAAAGAAGACCAAACACAACTTTTTTTTTTTCTCCCTAGTTTGCCGCATCCACCACATGGAAATGTTAAAATTTATACAAATTAAATTTTAAAATAGTTACATGACAAAACCTTGTGCTAGTTAAATTGAATTTTATTTATTTATTTTAATTTAGAAAGATAATAAATATTACATTTATGATTTACATGATTAAGAATTTGACATTTTGTTTGGTAGACACTGTTTTTATCCCTTTTAAATTATTTTAGTGAGTTTAAACTTATTCTTTATAATAAAAATAAAAATAAAAATAAAAGTAGATAAATTCAATTAAAAATAATTAAAAGATAAAACTTATACTAATTAAAGTTTTAAATATGGCTGCAAATGAGCTGAATCGAGTTTGAACCAGCTTGAACACAAGTTCGACTCTAATAATAGTATTTATTAGCTCGACTCGAACTCGAGATCGAACGAGTTTATAAATTTGAGTTCGAGCTAGAGCTCGACTATTAACCTACAAGTTCGACTCGACTCGAAAAGTACGTTTAAACTAAAATTAAATTTTCAAACTCAAGCTCGAACCAAAATCAACATTTATTTTCAAAATGAAAATATCAAACTTTCATACCTATTTAACATTTAAAATATGATATTTTAAAATAAAAATATGAAACAATCATAAATATTCATAATTTAAAAAATGATAGTCCAAACTCCAAAAATATTTAACCACCGTTACTAATCAAAATTCTAAAACATAAAATTTCAAAATTAAAGTACAAAATAATATAAATTGTTTGAACATTCAATATATTAATCTATTTTAATTCAGTTTTTCAAGTATAACTCACGTACTTATTTTGCAGTCAATATAAAATGTTTAAACTTAAAAATAGTTAATATAAATATATATATATTTTTTAAAATAATTAATATAAAATACATATTAAAAAATATTTAAAATTAAAATGTAGATACTAAATATTAAATATGTTTTATATTAAATATTATTATATATATTTAAATTATTTAGGTGCAAGTATAAAAAAAAATTGTTAATTTGTTTATAATTAGAATATATTATTTTTTTTATATATTATAATATATTATTAATCTTATAAATTCATTTTTCTCTCAATATATTATATATAATATATGAGGAGTGATAAAGTGAGGGAATTTAGTAAGGGAATTTTGTGAGGGAATGACGTGACATCACCATCATTGGAAAATGTAAAAGTGAGAGGAAAGAGAGAAAAGAGAGAAATTATTTGATTTTTTCAGCTAATAAGATTATGCCACATCATTCCCTCACCAAATTCCCTCACCTAATCATTTCTCATAATATATATCATTTTTCTATCCCTTCATATTATATATAAAAAGGAGTGATAGAGTAAGAGAATTTGGTGAGGGAATGACGTGTCATCACATTCATTGGTTGGAAAATGTAAAAGTGGGAGGAAAGAGAGAAAAGAGAGAAATTATTTGATTTTTTCAGCGAATAAGATTATTCCACGTCATTCCCTCACCAAATTCCCTAACCAAATTCCCTCACTTAATCATTTCTCTATATAAAATATATAATAACATTTTTTTACTTTTTATTATATATAATATATTAATATTTTTTTTTATCTCTTTCAATATTATATATAATATATTAATATTTTTTTTTATCTCATTCAATATTGTATATAATATACTAATTATTATAAACTTATTTACGTTCATTTTTTCATCATTAATCAAACCCTAATATAAATTAAAAATTATTATGTATAATAATATTTCTATATTTATACCACCTCTAATATAATTTCATACTTTTATATATATATATATATATATATATATATATATATATATATATATATATAATATAATATAATATAATATAATAGTATAGTGTTTTTTATATTTATTCAATAAACATAAATTTCTCATAATACAAAATAAAATCAAAATTATCTATAATAAAAACAAAAATAGATAAATTTTAATTTACCTGTAACTCTTGTGAATGAATGAAAGAAATATTATAGATAAAAAATAATATGAAAAATTAAATCAACCTTTTATCAATAAGTAAAAGAATAGTAAAGAAGAAAAAAGAAGAAAATAAAATAGTGAAGAATAATAATAAGATAAGAAGAAGATGAAATGGTGAAGAAGAAGATGAAATGGCAATGTAGAGAAAGAAGGAATAGATGAAGAGTCGTGTATATTATTGATACACTAAAAATTATGATTTTGTTTTAGATAATATAATATAATAATATGGATTGAGTCTATTATATTGCTTTTAAAAGAGAGAAAAAAATTATTTTAAATTTTAATATTTAAAAAATTATATTATATTATCAGACTTGAAAAAGTTCGACAAACTATCGAACAAGCATTATATGAGCTCGAGTTCGGCTCGAATATTAAACGAGCCGGCTCAAACTCGATCAAAGTCAAGTTTTGACCGAGTTGCTCGTGCTCATTCGGCCCTAATTTTAAGTGGAATTAAAAAATATATACAAATAAAACTTATTTTATTTTATTTTATTTTATTCTAGAAAACAAAATTAAAACTTCATTATTGATTTTAATTATATTTAAGTGTTTTATGTGAAAATATTTAAGAACCACTCGTATCACTTTAGTTATGTTAATCTTATTTGAATTATTTTTAAATAATTGAATTGAGCCATAACTTTTGTGTGCAAGTGTTAAAATATATCTATATTTAGAGCTCGTTTGATGAAAGAGTTTTTGGAATAAAATCTAATTTTTATCCTAAAATTCAAACATTTTATCAGCTATCAAATTAAATAATTTTATTATTTAAATACTAAAATTATTTTCTAATTTGATCTTTTTTTTTTAAACTATTATTCTCTTACATACATTATATCTTCTAAAGTCAAAAAATAAATTAATTTTCAAATTTTAAAAACCATTTTTTCATAGTTTTTAGGATAAAACTTAGGTAAAACTCAAAAAAAAAACCATTTCCTCAAACAAACCCTTAATGTCAAAGTCGTTCGTTCTACGCATACTTTTGAGATATTTTTGTATGTGCTTTTTAAAGTTATTATAACTTAATATCTAAGTATTTTATTTAAAGTTTGTAGCTATTAACTTATTGAACTGATCTTATTATCTAACAAAACCAAGTCATCTGATTTTTTAATAGAACAAAACCAAGTCATCCTAACTACAAAGTGCATTTTTTAAAAATTTGTAGAAACGTATATTAATAGTTATGAGTTTAGAGACGGATCTAGGAACTAAAGTTTAGGTAAACTTAAAAAAAAAAAGCTTTAATATTTTTTGGAAAAACTATGAATGATAACGTAAAATTTTGTCTATTTTTATAAATAAGAAATAAATAATGAATTAAAGTAAAAAATGAAAGAATTATGTCACATTTTTAACGTACAAAATAATAAAATAAAAAATGGTGCCCACCTAAGACCTAACTATAGAGTTGTTGAGTTGTTGTGTTAAATTTTTGACCAAATCATTTATCCCATAATCAGCACTAAAAATAAACTATAATAATTTAAACAAATATAATATTGTTAATACCCTGAATCAAGTAGTATAAAAAACAAGTAAGTTAATAGAATTAAATAAAAACGGAAAATTAAACAAATAAAATATAGTCCTCCCGACCACAATATTACAAATGAACTCTGGCAAATAAACAGAGGAAAACTAAAACAAACAAATTTGACCTGAATAAAAAAAAAAAACTATTAAATAGCATAGGCCATAAATAATTCAGCATTTTACCTCTAGGCCAGAAATAATTAAAAATAATAGATAAATTTATTCTGACATGAATTAATAAGTGGTTATAATGAATTTGTTATTTAAATCCGAGAAAAGTGACAGCTGGCCACGAAAACCGAGGACGTAAATGACAGTGGCACCTTCTCTCTCTCCTCTGTCACGTGTGGATGTAATCGTCTCTCCCTCACTGTCTCCTATTTTAATTGTTTTTATTTTCTTCTGAAAATAGACAAAACGATTAACGTTCTTATTTTCCCTTTTATTACTGTTTTCTAATTAAAACAAGAGAAATGATTAGGTGAGGGAATTTGGTGAGGGAATTTGGTGAGGGAATGACGTGGCATAATTTTATTCGCTGAAAAAATCAAATAATTTCTTTCTTTTCTCTCTTTCCTCCTACTTTTACCTTTTCCAACCAATGAAGGTGATGATGCCACGTCATTCCCTCACCAAATTCCCTTATTAAATTCCCTTACTCTATCACTCCTCTTAAAACAATTATAAAATTAACAATACTTTTATTTTTTTCGAAAAAATATTAATTTTTTAAACTGAAAAAATAATCTAAATATGTTTTTATTTTTTTTATAAAAATAATTAAAACTTTATTATATATATACATATATTTATTTATTGAGAAAAATATGATTATATTTCTCATTTAAAATAATTTAAATCTTAAATTTACTGTTGAGTTGAAAAAAAGTATAATTTAATTAAAATTTTAAATCAATTCATTTTTATAATTATAAATTTATTTAAGATTTTATGCTCTTATAAATAATATTTTTTATATAGTTTTGTAAGGAAGAGAGTGAATTTATATTTATAATTAAATAAATAATATTATTTATTTGAATAAATGTAATTAATTTTTTAAATATAATTTGTATATTATTATTATTATTTAATTATATATATAATATACAATTAATGTTTTTTAAATGTGATATCTGAATTTTATTAGTATAAAATTTATCTGAAGAGTGAATATGATGATAGAATGTATAATAAAATATCCTATTTCTTTTAAAATTAAAATAATAATGTTTTTAATAGTTTGTGATGTAAATAATGAAGAGTTTGGAAATAAAAAATTATCATTTTGTTAAAAAAATTAAAAAAAAAATTATATGGTAAATAATTTTTGATTAATATTTTTTCTTACAATATGATTTAAAATTATAAAAAAAAATATATATACTTTTTATTTATCTAATTTAATTATATCTTTCATATTAAATAGAAATAAAATTATTATCACTTTTATTTTATCAAATTTTTAAAAATAATTATGCACTTCTACTTTGTCAAAATTTTAAAAATAATTATGATTGTAATAATATTATTTAAACTTAATTTCAAATAATTTTAAACCTAAAACATGATGATGTCTATTTCATGGTAAATAGACCATATTGGATTTAATCTCTTTGTACTTGGTTTGGGAAATTATGATTAGTAATTTTATATTTTAAGTTAAAAAAAAATAGTTACATATAATATGATGTTATAAAAAAAATAAAATAAAATAAAATATACTAATAACAAAATCATCGCAATACAATATTGATTTGATGCATATGTAGACACATTTTCCTTAAAACAGTTTAATCGTCTCTTGTTTGTTTGTGCGGAAGTTTATCGCAAAATACAACGAATTTAGTATCAAACATGACAAAAATATTTGAATAAATCACCGAGTTTCAAAAGAGATAGTCGAGTCAAGAACTTGAACAATACTCACAAAAAAAAAAATTTAGAATTCTAAAATGAGGAATAATAAGATAAAAAATGTTATAGAAAATAATTAAAGTGAAGGGATATATCATCCTAAAACCATTCCTCAATTCTTTAATCCAGTGTGATTAGTCCATCAATTGTATTGTTAACTGTTTCCATTTTCTTTCCATTAACATTTTTTATTAAAAGAATGCAAGTTAGATCTCTTGCAATAAATATTTTATAATTAAACTAACAAATAACAATATTGATTAATTGCATCATTCAAAACATTAATATTAATGGTAATCATTAAAAAATTAATTTTCATTTAATTAAATTTCAACTTAACTCAAATTTAAATTTAGTGTAAATTTCATTTGAATTAAATTTCATCATTCATTCGTATTTAAATTTGGTGTGAATTTTATTTGAATTAAACTATAATTTCTATTTAATTAGTGAAACTAATTTAATTCTAAGTATGAATTTTATTTGAATTAAACTATATTTCTATTTAATTTGTGAAATTAATTTAATTCTAAATATTTTGTTATGTAATGAGTCTAACCACACCAGATTGGATTTTGTTTTTTTTGCTTTTCATAACAAATGAAATGTTTTCTTTTATAAACAAATACTTTGATGTTTTTTTAAAATATTTTATTAAAATATGAAATAAAAATGGCTCAACTAAAAAACCAATATAAAATGATTGGTCTGTAATATTTTTGAACACATCGAAAACAAAATGCTAAAATACTAAAAAAAAAATAACTAAATAAAAAATATCGAGTCTTGAGGTAAAAAAATTTACTAAATTCCCGATTATCTCAATAGGATTTTAGATAAGACCTCCACAACTGTCATGACAATAGTGGTTTGGAATAAACGAATCGATCGAACATTATACTAAATGTCAGGCTATTTTTTTCGAACTAAATGGTCTATTTTTCTTTGCCTTGGGAGATGTGATCTTTCAAAAAAAAGGTATATTGGCGGTTAAACTCCTTCTTCTTAAGTTAAAATGTTTTCTATCGTTTCTCTGCTTTCAACTTGGCATTGAGACCTTGAGAATACTTTCATTTGGATATTCTATACCTTTCTATGGTCAGGGTTCTCTTTTGCTTTATCTATAGATAAGAACGAATAGAATCGACTCGACTAATATGATAAATTGAATGGGTACCTTGTGTTATTATTTAGTTAGGAGTCTCCCTTTCGTTATCTTCCGCTCCCAGTAGTTCAAAAAAAGTCTGAAGATGCTCAAGATTTGATTCATTATCTTAAAGTCTTAAACCAACCGTGCATCATTCTAAATCCAAACGGTTGAAAATTGACTTCGAGATCACCCACCATCTAAATCCAAACTTTTGAAGAATTTAAAAATTGACTTCAAATACTTATTTATTTTCTAAAGTAACTTTAAATTGCTCTCACTCATTTGAAATGCAAGTGATGTATATCACCTTTGACTTCTCGAAACACATTATAAATTGAGATGTTATATTAAACTATAACAGTTTTTTGATTAATAATGTTTTGTTAAATGAAACCAAATATCGGAATTCAAAGCACACCGTGATTTACTTAAATTTCTTTCTCTAAACCAAATGACAAGCTAAAAGTAACTGAACAAAAAGTGTTTGGTTGTTTTTTTTTTTAAAAAATTCAATATTATTTTAATTATTCAATTCATTAATTAAAATGTTATTTATTTAAAAATAAATAAATTATTTTATTATTATATATTATTACTTTAAAAAAAATTATAAAAAAAAACACCTCTATAAAATCACCGTCACACAATAATGTTTAAATAAACAATATTTATTTAAATAATCAACCAGCCTAGAGTTATTTTGATAAATAAAAAATACAAACTTATTGATAATCCAAGCCAAACAAGATTTTTATTGATAATTTGTTTAAAAAAAATAATATATTCAATTTTTATTTATTTATAAAGCTATAACTACAATAATCTGTAAACAAGGTTTAGGGCTTGATTGGCATATGGTTATACAAAATTAAGAAAATAAATAAATAATGATTTTAAGGATGTTATGATTTTTTGATAAAAAAATTAAAATGTAGTAGTATATAAATAAAATTTAAAATATATAATATTTTTAAAATTAAAATTAATTAATTAAGTGATATAATAAATAAAAAAAATAATGTTTAAATTATTTAAATAATTTAATTTAGAAATAAATAAAGGAAACCTCGTTTTTTGTGTTATGAGAGGGCATTAAATTATTTGGCAGCAGTCATTGAAAGCTCTCAAATGAACCCTTAACAAATTGGTCCACTTACCATTTATGTATCTATTTTGTTTGTATTTTAAATTCACATGCAAGGGTATTTTCGTCCTTTTGTTCCTTCTCTCAAATTTAATTTTTCGCAATAATTTATGTGGGCATTTTTTTTATGGTGGGTCCCATACGAATCACAAGATAAAGACCCTTGATATAGTAATAATTATTTATTTAGTTGACAATATTTAGAAATAAAAATATAAAAATCGTATTCCACAATTTTATAATTTATTCCGTTTGAAATCATAAACTACTATTTAGGTCGTTTTCAAGCACAAACCAGCCAGATACACATTAGCTTAATGTTATAGGATTTTTTTTCCATATACATATTACCATTTTAAAATTAACCTATTTGTTTTATTTTATTTTATTTTATTATTACTTTTGTAACAAAGAAGATTAATATGATATAGTTTGATGAACCATTCTTTTCACTTTAGTTATTTTAGTGTTATAATTTATTTTTTGATAAAATTTAAAATGAATTATATTTATTTGAAAATATGTATTCAAAAAATATTTTTTTTATTACTTTTTACCTAAAAAAGTTTTGTTTAATTAATCACATATATTATATTAAATAAAAATAGAATTACTCTTACTTTTTTATTTTGACAATATTTAAAAGTAAGTAAGATTGTGATGATAAAAAAAAATTAAAATAATCTCATTATTTTTTATATGAATGATTAATCAGGTTTATGCCTTTCAGTCTATGGATTAATAACTATATATATTATTCCAACTTTACTAAAAGAAATCTTATGTTTGTTTAAAAAGTAAAAGAAGTCAAATAGGAAAATGATAATAATATAATTTCAACATAAAGGTTTTTTGGGAATTAATTATTATTAATTTTTTATTATTAAATTATGTTATCTCTTTGAGTAACTAGTATTTGAATTTATTTGATACATTTTTTTTTAATTTATCAAAATAAAATAAAAAATTAATCATGTTTGGTAAACACATTTATCTAGAAATTATTTTGATCTAAAAATATTTAATAAAAATAAAAATATTTTTATTTTAACAATTTTTATTATTAAATTATAATCTTATAAAGTATATTTACTGTTTCATAATTACATTTAAATATTATAATTATATTTTTGTGAAGGGAATTATTATTATTATTATTGTTATTATTAACGGAATGATATTTATAACTATTAATATAATACAGTGATAATGTTATTATTTAGTAAAATTATTATATATATATTATTCAAATTAAGTCTATTTTTAATTTTGAAAGGGCACTATTATATAAATATTTATTATTTATGTCAAAAGAGAGGCAATAATCGGGTGAAGCAATTCTTTGGTCCAACGTGTAATAACCAATGATAGAGTGCCGCGTGTTAGACGATTAAAACAGTTACAAGCGTGCATGAAGGGGGTTGGGCCGAGGGCGCTTATTTAGAGAGAGAGGGTTTCCATTGCGTAAACCTCACCCCTCTCTCTCTCATATCAGAAATACAGAAAAAAGAAAGAAAGAGAGAGAGAGAGAGAGAAAGAGAGCGAGAGAGATTCTCTTCCTCAAGTGTAGGTGCTGCTGGAAGAAGAAGAAGGAGCGCTTCTAATTACTTATCCAGGTATCGATATGCATTACCGTGTTTTTGCTGTTACGAATCATAATCAATCTATCTATCTAAGCTGCGCATTTCGGCATGGCTAGGATTTCTTAAGTTGACGGATCTGAACAATCGATAGGTTTAGATTTATGCTTTTTTATCCTTCAGATTCTATAGATTCAATACCGAATGTTGTTTTCCAATCGAAAACTTGGCTAATCGATAATCTAACTCGACGATTCCTTTACATCCTTTCCGCTTCCCGTTTAATCGACGACTTTCTGCATCTGTGTCCGCATTGTCTTTGACGTTTTCAATATCTTATTTCCTTTTCTGTTGCATCTGTCTGTATTGCAGAGATTTATTAGGTTTACTGCATTCTTAGGTTGGATCTGTCTATCTCTTCTCTATTAGTAGTAGCTCCAAAAATAAGTGTATAGGTCTGACTCATTACAGAAATAAATCAGGTTAAATTTTTGTCTACATATATATTATTCTACTTGTGATATCTTGAATCCAACTCTTATGAATCGATTCACTCAAACCTTATTATTATTATTATTATATATTTGATTATGGAAATGATGTAAGATGGAATTTTAGTGGACATCAACATCAAAAGGAAAAGAAATATATCATCAAGCTTTAGCTGGATGGCTCACTACTTTTTATTCTTTTGTACCTATTAGGTGGATTGATACATCAAAGAAGGTTGAGTGACTTATATGCACCTTACCTTAGAGGGCCTGTACTCTTAATAATTCAATTTTGTGATCAAGGTTTTTTGTTTGGAATATATTTAAATAATATTAAAAACTGGTCCAAATCACTTTGTGTTTTCAAATTTGTCTTCTTTTTGTGTGGGACACCTTCTGGAAAACATGTGCCGTCCGACGTGCTTGCCTGATCTACTTCAGTGCTCTCTATCATGATTCATGTCATATCCACCTCATTTTTTTATTAGTTGATTCCATTGTATTAATTGACATGATAAGTTCTTTTTTATTGCTTAGAATAGTTTAACTTTCTTGTTTGAGTATATGTTTACTTTCTTGTCTTCAAGTTGGAGGATTGATCTATTTGGAATCCCACTAGTTAAGATATGGGTTGGCTGCAGAACACATCACAGCAGCACATGGCATGTTTAGTTAGATCATTAGCCATCTTTGAGCTTTGGATACTAATCTTAAATGAATGTCCACCACACAAATAGAAATCCCAGTTTCAGTTTCAATTATTTCACTTTGAAAACATTCTTTTGTATGCATGTGTATATTCTTTCCAAATCTTGTCCATTTCTAAATCAAGTTCATATTGTTTGCTTGTTTGTTGTTCAGGTTTAGGTTGAAAGGTATAAGATGGGAGCGGGTGGGCGTATGACGAGTCCGACTAAGTCTGAGAAGCAATCCCACCATCAAAAGAGAGTTCCACATGAGAAGCCACCATTTACGGTGGGTGATCTGAAGAAAGCCATCCCACCTCACTGCTTTCACCGTTCTCTCATCCGCTCATTCTCTTACGTTGTTTATGATCTCGCACTCGCAACAATTTTCTACTACCTTGCCTCAACCTACATCCAACTCCTTCCCCAGCCCTACCAACTCGTTGCATGGCCTGTTTACTGGGCTTTCCAAGGCTCCGTCCTAACCGGTGTTTGGGTCATTGCTCACGAATGCGGTCATCACGCGTTCAGCAACTACCAATGGGTAGACGACACCGTGGGTCTCGTCCTCCACTCATTTCTATTGGTCCCTTACTTCTCCTGGAAGTATAGCCACCGCCGTCATCACTCCAACACGGGCTCTCTCGAGCGCGACGAAGTCTTCGTCCCGAAACCCAAATCAAAGCTCGGTTGGTACTCCAAATACCTAAACAACCCAGTCGGCCGCCTCTTAACCATAACCATCACCCTAACCCTCGGATGGCCGTTATACCTTTGCTTCAATGTATCCGGTCGCCCTTACGACCGATTCGCGTGCCATTACGACCCGAACTCCCCCATCTACAACGACCGCGAGAGGCTTCAGATATACATATCCGACGTCGGTATCGTCTCCATTTCCTACCTCTTGTATAAGGTCTTGATGGCGAAAGGACTCGCTTGGTTGATATGCATTTACGGGGTGCCTTTGTTGATCGTTAACGCATTTCTAGTAACCATCACTTTTCTCCAACACACCCATCCAGCTTTGCCACATTACGATGAGTCAGAGTGGGATTGGCTGAGGGGGGCTTTGGCGACGGTTGATCGAGATTATGGGATATTGAACAAGGTGTTGCATAATATAACCGATACTCATGTGGCGCACCATCTTTTCTCCACGATGCCCCATTATCACGCGATGGAAGCGACTAAGGCGATTAAGCCAATATTGGGTGAGTATTATAGGTTTGATAGTACGTCGTTTTTTAGTGCGGTGTGGAGGGAAGCGAGGGAGTGTGTTTATGTGGAGGCTGATGAGAGTAGCCAGACAAAAGGAGTGTTTTGGTACAATAATAAGATTTAATAAGGTGAGATTCAAAGAAACCTCCCAAACCCCACCCTTGCTTGAGCGTTTAGCAGATTTAGGGGGTAGAGTTTGTTTAATGTGTGTGTTTGTGTTGTCTGTCTGAGTAGTGTTTGTTTGTGGTCGCTATGTGGTCTTTATTTCAGTTGTTTTAGTGTAAGAAGAATTGTCTGTTACTTCCTATTTTGGAAGATCTTTGAAGACTTGTTATTTTCTTGCATCTAAGGAAACTTTTTTTTGAATATATTAAGACCAATGTTTTTTTTTGTCTGAAGTACGATAGCACAGCATGACTACATTTAACTTGAGATTTCAAGTTTTCAGGACTCTTACCAGATTTGATAAGAATTAATCTACATCTTCCCCACATAAAACAGCATGAAGTTCTTTGGCTGTCCATGTTACATCTGCAATAGTTTGAAGAGTGGCAGCAATTTCGTCTGCAAATGTCATCAAAACCACCCTGCATTCTGTACTACCCAACCATCATCAACAGTTGTTGAAAAGAACGTAAACAAGCTTGAATGAATATTTGTGCCACTGACCTGGAATTTTGCTGAAATTGAGCAGACACATAGAAGCAATGATCTTAATCTCTAAACAATGGCCATTTTCAAGGCATTCCTTGAGCGGCGATATGAGAGCTGAGAAGGCAGAAAGCTGGTACTCTATGTTGGAGCAAGAATCCAATGCAGAGCTCCACCATGCAACTGTGATTAGACAAACCCTCACCAAATCCCTTATTCTAGAAGCCAGACATTTTGAAATACTATCCAAGAACGATTTCTCCCCATAGCCGATAAGTGATGCCGACACACTCCTCAACCAGGTTTTATTACTAGTCTCTTCTTCTTCGTCGTCATCCTGTTTATGATGATTCAGTATTATTCTTCACAAAGTTATCTTAAAAGAAAAAGTTTATGAAAGCTTACCAATGGAGGGATATCTTCCTCATCAGACTGTACGCTTGATTCCTTATTCTCTAGAAATCCAGTTTGCCTGAGGATCCAATCCTCTGTCATTATCTTCCCAGAAGCAGAGAAACGTCCTCCTAACATAAGTAAAGCTTTACAGCAGTTAACTCGAACTTTCTCATTTGAGAAACTCAAATCCATAGCCATTATGATTGCATCAACTGCTTTCTCTCTGCATATGCTCTCCGTGGAGTCATGCTCAACCTGCAACAATGATAATAATAATGCATCTTTCTCTAAGACTCTTACACTTTGAGAATATTGAGCATACCATAAGATCAATATGTAACAAAAGCACAGCAATGATCGGCCTTTGCTCGAGTGGAGACCTCAGAAGATACTGGAGCAGAACATTAATCATATTTAATATCTCTTCTTTCTTTAATCCACCACTCAAGAAAATATTCATGTCTTTCCTCCTGAGATGACAACCAACAGCGACATTGTAAATATTATAGCTGACTTAAACGAAAGCTAAAATGAAAACTCATACCTGTTCATGCAGATTAGTTCTGTCAACAAAGAAGTTGCATTTTCAGCCGACTTAGTTTGATTGCTCTTAAGTAGCTGCTCTAATATGGAAAAAGCTTGATTATTTCTAAAGAAACCAGATTTCCATTCGTCGATAACTCGTTTAAGGATGAAGTTTACTGGAGGTACGGATTGAGATTCGAGTTTTGTCCCTGTAACTGGACATGTTCTTTTTCCTTGATTTAACAACCAGTCAGCAATGGCAGATCTCTCAAAAGTCTGACCAGTCTCCAACGTTGCTGGCTCAGTGAACACAAGTCCGGTAAGTGGGCATATGAAATCCTTTGGGATGCTTGATTCTTCAATGGGCTCGGTGGTTTCTTGCTTGTCTTCAATAATGGAGCTATCTGAGCTTCCAATATTATTGTCAATCTCTTCATGGATTTCAACAACTTCTGGTGGCTTATGTGAATGGCTGAAAACTGAATCATATAATCTTTTACTAACCATCGGATGTTTGTCAAAACCGCCAAACTGAATTCTCTGAGCTGAATGATACTCAAACCCGTCTTCTACTGTTTCAAGAACTCTATGAACTGATATAGTAGAGGGGATTGGAATAGACGGGATGGCAGGAACAAGAGTTCCTTCTGTTAACCAATCCTTGTAGTAGCTTGCGAACTGTTGAGTTCCCGAATCCAGTTTTTCATTATAAACTTTCTCTACCAGCTTTAATTTCTTCATCTTATTTGGTGAATCTGCTAACGAATTAGCTTCTTCTTCGTACCAAATCTTCAGATGCGAGAGATGAGGATAAAACAGATGATCCCACACCTCGGCCAACAACATTTTTCTCGCCTGATATGGTGTATCACAGAAGACTTGGAGGAGATGCTTTGCTGAGATTCTCATCTTCTTCTGGATTTTATAAATAATGCTTAAATAGAGATGAGCACATGAAGATAACATTGAATTTGGAATTCCTGATGTGAAGCCGTCTCTTAGATCCTTGGAATTCAAGCCTGTAATCACACTGAGCTGTAACGAAGCTCTTTTCAGTTCTTTTACGGTTGCGGAATTCTCAGCAGCTCTTTCTACTGTTTCAATGGCTTCTTCGAGATTTTCTATGACTTTACTATCGGTGGTAATAAGGTCTTGTTGTTGTTGTTGTTGAACAGAATTAAGAGAAGCAAAGCAATTGTGACGAAGTGATGATCGGAATTCTTCATCGTTTAGAAAGCATTTGGTGTATCCACCTAAGATAGATATCATGGCCTGAACTGCAATTTCATCAAGAGGCGGTTCTTCGTCCGTAACATTCAACTGACCTTTGCTACCACCAAAGCTTCTGGCATTCTTACTGTAAGACGTCTCTTGTATGATATTCTCCCAGTGATTATTGTCACTAGAAAACGTATCTCCATTTTGCACAAAGCTGGATGATCTAGATTTAAATTGATTTTTACCTGATTTTGGCGGTTTCTTCTTCTCCTCCTCATGTCTTTCAACCGCTTCTTTCTGTGCGGCTTTACCCCTAGATCTCGTCTCGTTGTTCATTGGCAAATGACTATTATAACAAGGTAGATCAGACTTAGTCCTCTGGATTCTTTTCACAAGTGAAGAAGGAGAAGAAGAAGACGATGATGCAGGAGGTTGTCGGTGATACGATGATCTTCCAACTGGATCTGATGCGAAGGAGGCTCTAGATAACATCTTCAACTTCCTTCCTTTAAAACCTTCCTTGGTTAGTAATTCTTCCAATGACATGGCCGCCATTTTGCATCCAAAATCACCTTGGTGTTGTTGAATTGTGAATGTTATTATCGATCAGCGGAATGAATCGGTTAAGGAATAAACAAGTAGGATTGCAGTGGAGCAGAGAGAGTAATAAGTGCTGGAAGGCCATTGGAGTACTGATTGTTAGTATATGAGACAGAGAGAAGGTGTTGTAAGAAGCTTACAATAGGCAAAAGGACAGAGGAAGAAGATGAAGAAAGAAAGACAAAGAGGTGATGACAAAATTTAACTTCACTGGGAATGTTATTTGATAACTGATTTTTGCAGGCCAACAAACTAGGTCAAAATATTGACACAAGACTCCCCATTGCCGCCCAAACAGAGACTAGTAAGCTTGTTTGATCTTCGTTTTGGGGGCTTTATATACTTTTTTTTTTAGTTTTATTCAAAAATTCTTGTTTAATAAAAAAAAAATTAAAAGTAGGATGTTTGAGTTTGTAATTGGTTTAATTACTTTTTTTTTTTTTTTTTGTATTAAAATTAAAATTTAGTAAAATAAAATAAGAATATTTTAGTTGATTAAACCCATAGGATAGTTTAATGGAAAGAGTCATCTAAGAGACTAAAATAGTGATGGATGAAACACATTTAATGGAAGCTAGAGTCATGATTCGTGAGTGTTATGTTAGTTTTTCATAATTTAAAAAAAATATATATATTAGTTGATGAAATAAATTATTTGATGGTTAAAGGAATAATTTAAAAAACAATTGATAATCATTAAAAAAAAAATAATAATAAAAAAAAATAGATCAAACAAGCTCAAATAGCTCCATGTTGGTATTTTTTTATATTTTTTTACTCAATGTCAATTCATTAATTAAGAAAGGGAGAAAAATTATGATTTTAAAATTAAGCCATACAAACTTTAACATAGATTTTTATTAATTTTTTTCAAAATAAATAAATAAAAGAAAGACATACAAATGGAAAAGTTCAACACAAATTATCAATAAGTATACATTCAAACAACTAACCTACTTCATGTTAAATTGTAAGAACTAATACTCCAATTTTGATTAAACACTCAGTTTTCTTTCCATACTGGAATGCAATTCCAGGTAGAAATGAATTTCCATCGACCACAAAATCCTTCCAAACATGCTCTATTGATACGTGTAAAGATCCTTGTGTTTTTGTTTTGATTCATCCATAGTATTTTTGTGGCAGTGTGTTTTATTTTATTTAGAATTGTATTGTCATAATATTTGTTTATTTAAAATAAAAATAATATATAAAACAATTAATATTTTAATTAATCAATTAAGGAATTAAATATTTTTAAAAAATTAATACTTAATTCAGATTAAGTAGCTAATACTTTTATTAATTTTGGTTACATATTAAATTTATCATAACCTTAAACATATTTTAATATCTCCCTAAGAGCTTGTTTGATCTTAATTTTTTGGAAGTTAAAAAATCTTATTTATAAAAAAAATAGGTTATTTAACTTTTAATTGGTTTCATTATAAAAAAATGTATTTAAAATTGTAATTTAATAAAAGTAGAATAAAAATATTTTATTTGATAAAATAAATAATTTAATGATTAAAATAAAAATTTAAAAATGAGATAATTCAAACATTCTTACTAAAACAAAAAAGTTTAAAAACACTTTTAAATTCATGGTAGTTTAGGTAGTTGGGCCAAATTTCAGCATCCTTCTCTCTTTTTAACGTATTTTAATATAGTTATTTTTAAGTAATTTTATTTGTAAAAATAAATTGAAAAATTAATTATTTGATTAAAATATATTAATATGTATAAATATATAATAAATAAAATGTTTATAAAAAATAAAAAATATTTATTGAATAATTTAAATAATATAATTAATTAAATTATGAATTATTTAAGATTAAACTTATATTGTTCATATCAGTTGCATTGTCCTCTCTGTGATGTTATTGAATTGATTTGGATGAATGATGATTTTTAATAATATCAATGCCATTTCTTAATTTGGCAATAAAGAAAAATAAATCATTTACTTAAAACGATACACTCCATTTAAAGAAAAGAGATACTCATATTTAAGAATGAAATAAAGTTTATATTTAGAGTTTAAAAAATAAAAGCCTAAACAAATATAGGCATTGTTCTCTTTGGGTTTTTTAAAAAACCCATCTCAAATCAATTTTTCAATCAATCACTTCTCAACAATTACATTATTTATTTTATTAATCAAAATACTAAAATACCCTCTATTTTAAATTATTATTTTTTATTTATTCATATATATCAATACCCTTTAAATCTTTTTACCAAAAATAATCATCACCTCCTCAAAATCATCACCAATCATTACATTTTTCCCTCTCTATGTTTTTTTAAAAACCCCAATCCGAACGAGACCATATATATATATATATATTTAGCTATTTCGTTTTTACATGATTTTGTGAGACAATTATTACGGGAGGATGAAGGATGTCCCGAGGTTATTGGGTCATTCTTAAAATTAATGTATTTTAAAATTTTATATGAGTTTATTTATATTTTAATTTTTTAAATACATTAATTTTGATGATTCAACCTCCAATTAAGATGACTCTAAGATACAAATGATTGAGAGATTATTTGAAGAAAAAAAATGCAAAATAAAATGAATTTGCGCAATTTTATTAGTGGAAAAAATTTCTATTTTCTTACACTTTTCATTCTTCCCATCAATGAATTAATGTCATGGCATTTCCTCCAAATTTTTCTCACCTCATTACCAAAATTATGACATAATTTAATTACATAGTGTCATTATAATTTTTCTTAATTAAATAAACATAATTTTGTGATCTATATGTTTCACATTTAAAATAAATATTAAGATAATAAAAATTGAGTTAGAGTTGAATTATATAATGTAAAATTAAAAATATAATAATTTAATCACACAACTTTTTTCAACAATTTCAATTTATATTTTTTTATCACTGATTTCAATTATACCATTCAAACTTAAAACTTTTTTTTTGTTTGAGAAAAATCCAAACTTAACCTAATTATATTTATTTATCCTAATTTGATGATCCAAAGCTTATTAGTGTTTGGGTCTTACATACAAATATTGGGTTCCTGATCTGATCTACATTTTATGTGGACTTGGACAATGATTCATGATTTCTTAATTACATTTATACATTATTATCTTTTGAATCTTTGATGTGTTTTAATATATGTATTTTTATAAAAAAAAGAAAAATCATCGAAGTCTAAACTTAATCTGTCCAACCATTTTATTTACCCAAAGTTTTTCCTTTTACCTACTTTTTTTCTTTATAAAAAGAATTATTGTAAAAAGAACGGGTTGAAATTATTGGCGGATAATACTTTATTTTATTTTATTTTTAACTCAATTAAACATTAGGTGTTATTTCACTTTTGTTTGCTTATTTATTATTCAAATTCAAATGCCTACAATATATATATTAAGCACAAATTTTTATTTTAATGTTTGCATATATATATATATATATATATTAAGTAATTATTATATTTTATGAATTTATTATATATATAAATAATTAATTCATAATTTTAAAATATTAATAAAAAGATATCACGTAAATATATTAGTATTTTATTTTAAATATTTATTAAATAATGAATTTAAAATGTTATTATACATATTTTGAATAATTGATAAATATTTATTATTTTAATTTAGAGTATTATTTTTGAATGTTGAGTTCCGTTTTTCTTTGAAGTATGACTAATTCTTGTGGGTTAAACATATAGTCCGCGAACACACTTAATCATTTAATAAGAATTCGAACTCAGGACCTCAGGGAGGCCGGAGATATCCAAGTTTTCAACTATGGTTGCCGCTAGACTAGAAGAGGGGGTTATTTGTAAATTTATGTAGCAAAATTAGACATTATAAACTTTAATAAAGTGTAATTTAAAAATTAATGAGAAAAATATTAGTTATTTTTAATTTATATGTACAATAATAATTAATATTTGAAATTTGTGTTAGGTGATTGGTTTGGTTTAAGATTTTAATTTAGTGCTTTTGTTGAAGTTGGAATAGACGTTTTAGATTATTTGTATCAACATTTGTTTTGTGTTTTTTTTTTAACAAAATTACAAAAACTATTTAAATAAGTTTTAAATTATTTTAAAAATGTTTAATTTGTGTTGATTTAAAAAAACTTTTGATGTACATTTTTTTTTTTTTTTTTTTTTTTATTTATGAAGTCATCACAATATTATTTTAATTTAAGTTGTAAAAGAGAATTGAACCGTATATAATGATTTTTAGATCATATAAATAAAGAAGAAAAAAACTCTGTTTTTTTTAACTACCATTTGACTATAATTTATTTTTAAAATAAAGTCTTTTAATATTTTAGTTAGTAAATTAAAAATATAATTATAAATAAAAAACAATTCAGATAATATTAAAATAAAAACAAATAAGGATTATGTGGTGTCGGTGTTAATAACTATTACAGTATCAATAATTGATTAAAGGGTGAAAGACTAGTCTCAGTTAGTTGTAGGGTGCTAGTCTTTCATTTTCAAAATAAGCAATAAATAAAGATCATATTTATTTTGATGTTATTTTATAATATTCAAATTTATGAAAATTATTCATGTTTTATGCATGACTATACTAAAAACTGGATATATATATATATTTTAATTTTAATCTGAATAAAATATATTGAAAGAATGGATTAATGGTCTACAATTTAGTCAATATCGGCAACTGGTTTGGAATATCTCAATTAGAATTCTGGAATTTATTCAAAATGAAGGATGATTATAAAAATGGTTATTTGAGATTTATTTAAGATAAATTATTAAAATATATTTTAATATTTAAATTTTAAATTTAATATAAGTAAACTAAATATTTTAGTATTTTTATTGTTTTTTATTTTGTCAACTTAAGTTGAAGGGAGGTCATGGAGAAGTGGATCAAACTTTTTACATTTAAAAATAATAATAAATTAAATGATTAAAATAACATTAATTTAATAGAGAAATAATTAAAAAAATTCAAGATAAACTTTAAAAAATAAAATATTCTATTACAAATTATTCCCACCTCAATCATCTCATCATATATTTTTTAACTTTTAAATTACTCAATTTATTAATTAAATATTTTTATAAAATTTAAAATAAAAAAAAATATTATAATAATTTAACTAATTAAAACTAAAATAAATACTTTTATTAAAATAAAATTTTAATTTCATAAGAAGGACCCAAATAACTAAAATAAAATAAAAAAAAATCATGTAGGGACATCACGACATTTTGTTTAAAAAAAAATAAAAAATGTGTTTGCATATCTAGTGTGGGTTGATACGGTATATATCGTAATTTTTTTTTCATATTTATATCTATCGAAAATTTCGGTGTAGATTAATCTATATATTTACTTTACCTTAATTTCAGTACGATGTCGATATTATACCGTTAACAAAAAAAAAACATATTCAGTTAAAAAAAACTAATTAAAAATGTTTAGTATAAAAACGTTAAATAAAATTAAAAATTAAAGACTCTCATCATAAAATATTATTTTTAAGATTTAAATAATTTTAGAGACTAACAAGGTTAAAAACTAAATTTAGTTACAAAAATTAAAGTTAATAGAAATAAACATGATTATAGTCTTCAAACTAGATTAAAGTGGAGGCAAGAGAGGAGATCCATAACGGTCTTCAATTGTATTTGCGTATGTAAAAGTTATTTATAAATTGATCATATACTCTATGTTTAGGAGTTTTAGTTTTAACGTTGTTCTTACTCTTTTTCAAATAATTGACTCTTGTGGTGCAGATTTTGTTGTAATTTGTATTTAAAATGAAATTGACAATATATTAGACTCAATAGGTCTATCTTGGAAAAAAAAATTATAGTAAAATTAAATTAATATTATATTTTTTAAAATAAAATATATATAAAAATTGTATATATTAATATTATTATAATATAATTTATGTTATTTTTATTTTTAAAATAATGTTTATATAATAGAATTAACTTCAAATCCATTTAAATTTAAGAAGTAAATAAAGTCTTTAATATTAAAGAAACATAATATGGTATTTTAAAAGTTGGGCTTTAAATATGTTTATAAAGAAAATAAATTTATTAAAATTAGTTAATTCATTTATTATCATTTGATATTATTAAATAATTGCTTAATCTAATTTTGAAATTGAAATTAAAGTATAATTATTTATAACTAGTATGTAGTCCGTGTAAATAATTATATAAAAATTGAGAAAAAAAATTACGGTAAAAATGTGATAGTATTTTTAATTTACTCTAACATATATTTATCCAAACTAATCATAATTCTTGACCCGACAATCTGGATATTTTGAAATTTAGCATCGTTATAGATTAGTTATTTAAAAAGTAAAACTTATACTCGACAATCCGGACAGTTTGAAAATTAAGCATCAGATTACTTAGTTAAAAAGTTGAACTTATATAGTTAAAACGTTCCGCGTTCATCAAATTTGATGTTAAATTTAAAATATAAAGTCTTATTAACCTTGTTGGTTAAAGTGTTGTACTTATTTTGTTAAGTTGCGAGTTCGGAACATACATATAGTATTTATAATTGTATTTTAATCGTTTTAAGTTGATGGACGGGTCAACTTACAATCCGACCCAAGTATCCATATAAATCTAAATTAACCACCGCTCTCAACCAGACAATCCGAACACTTTAAAAATTAAACATTATTATATATATATATTATTAATTATTTATTCATTTATAGTTATTATATATATATATTTAATTTATAAATATTATATATACTTCAATTTTAAAAATCTTATACATTTATTGTAAATTGGTTTCGTACCTTAACAAATTTTTGGTATAACCTAAAAAAACAATATTTTTATATTATAAAGATAAAAATAACGATAATATTCCTGCCCCTAATTATATCTTAAAAAAAAAATACTTTAAATAACATTTGTCCTCATTATTACAATCATATAAATATATTATAATAAATTTTAAAACAAAAACTAATTAATTTATCCACTCAAATATCTTATAAAATTTTAAAATAATATTTTCACTAAATATTAATACAAACAAAATTATTTAATATTAAAAATCAAAACAAAGTCTAAATCTTATCACCAAAAAATTACATAACAATTTGTTGTCAAACTTTATATCATTAATGTTTGCACCAGATCTTTCAAATAATTTGTTTCTCTTAAAAATTCTTTGACGTTTTTGATAAAAACCTCTCACCAGCAATTCAATTGTCTAACCACCCTAAAACTTAATAATCAATTTTTGAATCAATAACATGCAAAATAGTAATTTGATTTCTTTTTTCTTAGAAGGCTAAATTAAATGATTTCTTTCATTCCAAAGTATGATTCAACAAGTAAATAATTTATTGGACAGGACAATTTTGTTGGTTTACTAACTTAATTATAACTATAGAATCATCAAATATTTGACCATTTAGTATTTCTTGAAAAAGAATAAAACCTTAGGCCATTCAAAACCAATCCTTAATTTTGAACCTCATCAAACACAATTATTGGACATTCAACATAGTCTTTTTTTTTTCCTCTTAATATAGGCGTGTCACACCCAAAATGAGTATCAGATTTGGGGTCGGGAAATCATTTCAAAAACATATTTAACCAAAAGATATCTCATAGAGCAATGAAAAATTTCAATAAATAAAAATAAAAAATCAATGTTTATGTTATATGAGAATTAGGTCTAATTAGCCTTATATTATTGAAAATAGATTTACAAAATTGAGTATTGGATATGAGATGTCTTTACTATTTCAATCTCTCTCTCACTTAAATTGACCTATTTTGGCGGTCTTTTAATAGCTTGTTTTTTTAATAATAATAATAATAATAATAATTTAACTGATCTTGTATTAATTTTGTTTTATATTATTATTTTAACTGTGTTTGGTTCAACGTCGCTTTCTAGTGAGTGTCTAAATTATTGTTAAGGGGCGAATTTAAAACATCATTCTAAACCATCAACATGCAGCCTAACTCTCAATTATTTCAATAGTTTGCATTAAATTTTACTTGCCAACGCTAGACAAAATTGACATATGAAATATTATTTTAATGTGATCAAGCAATTATGCACTACTCTACAAAAATAAAAATAAAAATACTTATATGATCTTTCTAATATATCTATATAGAAAATAATTAACTTAATTTTTGCATCAAACTATTTTTCTTCTTCCAAAAAGCCCAATAAATAATCATTTTCCCATAAAATGATTGACATCTATTCCCTCTAACCATTGACATCTATACATAGAGAAAAACTTCTTTAATTTCTTAGAAATACATTTATATATCTATCCTCTTAGAAATTAAAAGATGAATAGAATGATTCTGCCTTTTAATTTCCATGCAATTCAATTAACCATCTATACATCAACTAAAAATCACTTATTTTTTAAAAAATAACCAAACTACTCGTTAACCTAGATTGAGTAAGAGCTTATTGATTTTTTATTTTTTGAGGTTTAAAAAAAAATATTGTTTGAGAAGAAAGTAAATTATTTAGAATTTTTATATATATGATAAATTATCAAAATGTTTTTCATATTTAAAATTAGTAAGGATAAAAAGTAAATCAATTTTGATATTTAGTTAATAAATTAAATTATGAATAAATAGAATACTAAATAATTTTTTTTAAAAACTTACCAGAAAAACAAGATCAAAGTAACTCTATAGTTAGTAAGTATAAATAATTTTTAACCTATCCTATAATCAATCATTTTTATCAACTAAAATATTAAAATTATTTATTTTTATAAATTTAAATTTTATTAAATATTAATACTTTTTAAAAAATAACCCAAATAAATTATTTAAATAATATAAATCCAAACCGGCCTTAACCAATTTGGAAATTATCGTTTGATTATTCAAATCAGCCTAGCTAGCTCACAGAAGAGGTTACTGTTACAACAGTATCCTATTTTTTTATGTTATATTTTGTACAAGTAAATTAGTATTAATTAATCTATATATACCCATTTTGTTCACTATCTTAACTTAAATTGAACATAAATATACATTTTTTAATAATTTATTTTAACATAAAATTTAATGATTAATAATGTAATGTTTAAAAACAAATAAAAATAAAATATAAATTAGATTATTGAGTTATCTTTTCCATGTCCTCTAAAGTCTTCCTATCTCATCTTCTCCAGCAGTATCTTCTATATAATCAGACTCAATATTCATACTTTCTACCACTTAGTTTCTCTCTATACTGAATTAATTAATTAATAATAATGGTGAGTTTCAATTACATAGGATTGATAACAATAATAATAATAATAGTGATGCAGATAAGTTCTGGATCATCAGCATGCAAACTTAGCCCGACATTCTACTGCAAATCATGTCCCAACATAACCGACGTTGTCGCCAGCGTCCTCCGACCGGCATTTCAGAAAGATATCGTCATTGGCGCTAAAATCATTCGCATGCATTTCCACGACTGCATGGTTAATGTAAGTAATTAGTTAGTAGTTACATACACAATATTATTATTATTATTATTATTGTCTTGAGTTTTTAATTATTAAATTATTGTATTATCTACCAGGGTTGCGACGGTTCTATCTTGCTGGACAATGGAAACGGAATACAGAGTGAAAAAGACGCGGTTCCTAACCAATCTGTCTTGGGCTTTGATGTTATTGACGATATCAAGACCGCCCTCGAGAATGTTTGTCCCGGAGTAGTCTCTTGTGCTGATATTCTCGCTATAACTTCTGAAATCGGAGTTACTTTGGTATATTATATGTTATACATCTAAATTCTCTGTTTATAAATTCATCTAACCAAGTTTTTTTTTTTTTTTTTTTATATATGTAGGCAGGAGGGCCTGGTTGGACAGTTCAATTTGGAAGAAGAGACAGCAGAAATGCGAACCGGGCTGGAACCACAGCCATACCTAGCCCTTTCGAAAGCCTTCAAGCTATCAAGAAAAAGTTTACTGACGTTGGACTTGATTCCACCGACCTTGTCGCCTTGTCGGGTAATTAATTAACTAACTAACTAACACTTATTAAAACTTAAAATAATTAAATCTAATATTTGTTTGTTTGTTAAGGTGCCCATTCTTATGGACGAGCACGATGCGGGGCATTTGTCCACCGTCTATACAATTTCAGTAACACCGGCGCCCCTGATCCAACCGTGGAAGCCTCGTACCTACAGACGCTCAGGCGAAGGTGTCCTAATGGAGGCAACGCAAATGTGATCGAGAATCTAGATCAAGACACTCCTGACCTGTTTGATAACAAGTACTTCACCAACTTACAGTCGGAGAAGGGACTACTCCAAACGGACCAAGAACTATTCTCCACGTCCGGGGCAGACACGGTTTCCATTGTTAATAAGTATGGCCAAAGCCAAAATGCTTTCTTCCGCCAGTTTGGTCCGTCCATGATTAAGATGGCTGCCATAAGTCCTCTAACTGGGACCAATGGGGAGATTAGACGTAATTGTAGGAGGCCTAATTAATTAATTTAGGACTCTCT
Source organism: Impatiens glandulifera (assembly GCF_907164915.1). Lineage (NCBI taxonomy): Eukaryota > Viridiplantae > Streptophyta > Magnoliopsida > Ericales > Balsaminaceae > Impatiens > Impatiens glandulifera. The sequence goes on along the minus strand of NC_061864.1, from coordinate 8,219,891 downwards.
CCTGTGTGTGTCGTGTTTTGTTGATTTCCTTTCTGTGTGTTCTTGCTTTGTTTCTCTTTATGAGAAAAATCTGTGATGCAAGTGTGTATATTTTATTAAGTGATCACTATTGGCTCACGTGAAATAAGATGGAAATCTCACTTTCCTTTCTCTTGATTCTTCTACATGATATATTTATTGGGTAATTATTTGAAAACAATTATAATGTTATGTTTGAATGCATATATAATTGAGATGACAGCCAGACACGTGGAAAAGTTAAAGCATGTTCTAGTGATCTATGTTGTGGAGGATCGATCAAGATAAGAAACAGAAAATACAATTTTAAATATTAAATTTGACCAACCAGTAAAGGAAAACAGGAGATCTAACTTAATTTATTAATTTCAATTGAAATGAAAATCCTGTCTGTTCTTCAACTGAAACAACAATACAGAAAGAGCTCAAACATTATACAAAAACAGACAGATACACCAGGTTAATTAAGTTCCTCAGATCTCAAGAGAGGCCAACTACCTTACCGGTGGCTGTGTCTATATCAATATCGTAAAAACAAGGCCTTGTAGGGAGGCCAGGCATTGTGCTCATTGTTCCAACCAAAGGATAAATGAATCCAGCTCCAATACTTCCTCTTACATCCCTAATCGGAAGCACAAATCCGCTTGGCGCTCCTTTCTCGGCAGCATTGTGTGAAAACGAGTATTGTGTCTTCGCCATGCAAATTGGTAGACCGGAAAACCCTTGCTTGCTGTACATTTCAATCTGCTTCTCAGCCTGTTCAGAGTACTCAACACCAACAGCACCATATGACTTCGCTATAGCCTCTATTTTCTCCTTAATGCTAATATCCAGTGGATATAAATATCTCAACGGCTGTGATACACCCTCACATGCCTTCTGAACCGCGATGCCGAGGTCCACCTGAAAATTGACAATGCCTAAGAACTAAAGCCTTGTTTTGAGTACTTTATTCAGTCATGTAATTTATGATTAAACTTTTTTTTTTTATCTATTTTTAAAAGAAAACATAAGGGTTGAAGATAGGATATTGACTTATTTAAGATTAAACTCATATAACCAGCCCCTGTTTGAAATGAGTATTATTTGAGATAAATTTCAAATAACCTATTATCCCCTCATCTAACTACCAAATAACCCTGTTTGATATGTCTAATGCCTTTTTATCAGATAACTTAAATAAAATTGATTGATGAGTAGGTAATAGAAAATTAGGTTATTTGGTTAAAAAGTTTTTAAAATAGAAAGTATTTTAATAATTTTGATTGTTAGTGAGTTATTTGAAATCAATCTCAGTAACAGGCATCAAACAAATCCAAAGGTTATATTTAAAATAACTAACCGCTCCTTTCCCTCCATGGGCATGATGAGAGCAAATGACAGCATCAAATGCCCCAGCAGCCAAGGCAGCGTTTCTGACGGCGTTCATCTCTGCGTCAGAATCCGTGGCGAACTTGTTCACAGCCACCACAACATTGACACCATACGCCTTTGTGTTTGCAATATGACGAGCCAGATTAACGCAGCCTGCTTCAATCATAGCAACATTCTCGGTTAGGTAAGCCTGGTCAAGTGGCTTCCCCGCAACAACTTGTGGCCCACCTCCATGCATCTTTAAAGCCCTTATCGTCGCAACAATAACCGCACACTGAGGAGTTAATCCACTATAGCGACACTTAATGTTCATAAACTTCTCCAATCCAATATCTGCACCAAAACCAGCCTCGGTCACAACAAATCCGCCAGGTCCAACCAGTTTCAGCGCGATCTTATCAGCAACGATCGAGGAATTCCCGTGGGCAATATTGGCGAATGGGCCGGCATGAACAAGGACGGGAGTACCCTCGAGCGTCTGCATTAAAGTAGGGTTAATAGCGTCTTTCATTAGGACGGTCAAAGCGCCACCAACTCCGAGATCATCTGCAGTGACTGGCTCACCCGCCTTGCTGTTTCCAACCACCATCTTTCCTAGTCTCTCCCTCATGTCGGGTAGAGAAGTTGTCAGAGCCAAAACCGCCATTATCTCACTTGCAACCGAGATATCGAATCCTGTTTCTCGAACCATCCCTTTCTCTTCAGGCCCTTGGCCGATTGTAATTTTTCTGAGGAAACGATCGTTTATATCCATAACTCTCCTCCACGTGATGGAACTCGGATCAATATCGAGCCTGGCAAATCTGTTGATTTCTTCTGGGGTGAGATCATCTGGATTGGTCTTGGATATGCCCAGCTTCTTCAATCTTCCAAACATGATGTCATTGAAGCTCCTCTTCCCTTCTTTGTTGGGAGGACATAACCGATTGAAAAGAGCTTTATCACTTTGAGATGATTCATGGAAGATTCTAGTATCGATTGCAGCAGCTAGGAGGTTATTTGCAGCTGTGATGGCATGAATATCACCGGTTAGATGAAGATTGAACTCATCCATTGGAATCACTTGACTGTAACCTCCTCCAGCAGCACCCCCTTTAATTCCAAAAGTGGGACCTTGCGATGGCTGGCGAACACAGGTTACAACCTAGTTTCAAAGGGAGATTATCAGCTACAATTACTTATAATAACAGCAACAAATGAGAAGTCAACAGACATCCTATTTCAAAAGCCAAATCAATCATGTTCAAGATCATATGACTAACTCATTCACAGTTGCTGTTTAAAGCCATGTAAGAAGGGATATATGACACTAGTTTGATCTAGAGTTATTTGAATAACCAATGCCTTGTTCCATATTGGGTTGTTCTTACTCAAAACAAGGTCATGATGTGATTTGAAGAATGAAATAATCATGAAAAAAACAGTCTAATTGAAATAAAAAGAAGAGAAATTTAAAACCTTTTTTTCAAGAAAAGCCCCCAAAGCTTGACAGAGACCAACAGTGGTTGTGGATTTTCCTTCCCCAAGAGGTGTAGGAGTAATCCCACCGACCACAACATAATAACCATCTCCACTCCCTTGAAGTTCATCATGCACCGACAACAAAACCTAGATAATAGAATTAAATTAAATTCTCACGTGCAGGCGAAGAAGGAATAATAGTAAATTAGAATTAGGTAAACAAATGATGATGACCTTAGCTTTGTATTTGCCGTACAGATCGTAGTGGTCGGGGGAGAGATTGAGTTCATTAGCAATCTGAGAGATGTGAAGGGGCTGGACGGAGTTAGCAATGTCTATGTCGGCCGGAACAGGCGAAACGACCTCAAGTCTCCTAATCGTCTTGTTGGATGTACTCATCTTCTTCTTTATTAGCAGACTGTCCTTAATTTGAGACGATGTATAGAACTTGTGAAATCTATTGGGCTATTATATCTAGAATTGAATGAATGTAGGATGGATTTATATAATATATATATCAATTATTGCGTTGAAATGTGTGAAATCTAATTGACAAAAGAAGGAAAAGGGATGATGATAGAGAAATAGGTCAAACAAAACCAAACCTTTCTTCTTTTTCTTGGAGTTTGAGGAGCGCCTTTCTTTGCTTCGGCCTAATGTTCAATCCACAGAAGAGATAAAGGGTTAGAGACTGAGACGTCGTAATACCAACCATGGTCAGAATAAGTGGACGGAGGAAGCAAATTTATAAAAAATGACTATCTTAGGACCGACCATACTTTTATTTATTTATTTATTAACTTCAAATCAAACTAGACCTTATTAATCACTTGCTCACGTGGTGCGTATGTAATTGGTGGTGTACAACTACATCGGGTTAAATCTAACCCAATTCCCGACTATAATGTTGTGTTTGGTTTCATTGAGTTGATAGAGTTGGTAATATTTTTCATTTGATTTGACAGTTTTCCATGTTTGGTTTAAACATAGAGTTGGAGTTGTTTTCCTATTGGAAAAATAATTCCTTATTCTTCCTGAAATACATTTCCTATTTCAAATCCAAGGATTTCTATTTCTAATCTTTGTCAGTTCTCTCGTGACGAATAAGGAACAATGTTGCCCCTCCTCCTCCAGATCTCATTTTCTCCCAAATTTAGACAATGATGAAGACTTGTTCGATTTGTTCTTTAACCCTAGCCGCCGAATCCAACAAATCACTAAACCCTAGCGTTGTTGCAAGGTATTATTGATAGCTCTTTCTATCTCAAAAAATTTGTTCGTCCAGATTGTCTTCCATTGTTGCCCCTCCTTCAGACCTCATTCTCTCCCAAGTTTAGACAACGCTGAAGACTTGTTCGACTTGTTCTTCAGCCCTAGTCGCTGAATCCACCAAATCGTCGAACCCTAGAGTTTCTACGAGGTATTATTGATAGCTCTTTCTATATCAAAAAATTGCAATTGATTTTTTACTTCAAACTTTTTGGTTGCAAGCGTGAATCAATTAGACGTAACTGAGATGGAAGTCGACGAAACTAATGAAACTGTTCTGTTAATACAACACTGGCTGCGTATGTTGCGTTTGCTGTTACTATTTCTTGAACATCAATATGTGATTGTCATCATGAACACTCGTAATCTATCACTAGAGAGAAGATACTTTCATGATTTTCTCATTAGGCGGGCTCATTTGGATATATTAGTATACCAAAGTGATGAAACTTGTATTGAGCAATTGAGAATGGATAGATATACTTTTAAGACATTATGCACCATGCTTGAGGTTAAAGGAAGGTTGCGAGATACAAAGCACATGTTGATTGATGAACAAGTTGCAATGTTTCTACACATTCTAGCCCATCATGTCAAAAATCGGGTGATAAAGTTTAGATTTCGACGATCAGGTGAAACAATTAGTAGACATTTTCGAGGTGTTTTAAATTCTATTATGCGACTGCACAAGGATTTGTTGAAGATACCAGAACCAATTCCCATTGACTCCACAGATGAAAGGTGGAAATGGTTTAAGGTATAATTAAAAGATTTTAGTCTTACATTATCTTTATACAGTCAATAGTTATATAAATCTAATTTGATTTTTGTGTGTGATCTGATAGAATTGTTTAGGAGCCATAGATGGGACATACATAAATGTTAGGGTATCCTCAACAAACAAACCTAGATACAGGAACAGAAAGGGGGAGATTGCTCAAAATGTTTTAGCAGCATGCTCACCGGATGAGCAATTTATTTATGTTTTGGCTGGTTGGGAAGGATCTGCGGCTGATAGTAGAGTTTTGCGTGATGCAATTTCGAGACCAAATGGGCTAAAGGTTTCTATAGGTAATTAATTTTCCTACGCACTTCAATGTCGGTAATTGCATTACAAATCTTGTCAGTTGCATTCTCAAAGCCAGCCACTATTGTTGTTGTGTTGTCCCTTAGTACCTCAACCAAGTCGACATCTTTGGAAGCTTTTCGCTTGCGGCTAGGTTTTCTTCCCTCTGGCGAGCTTCTTTCAGTAGTAGGCTGGGAAACAGGTGTTGAAATATGGTCAGTAAAGTCATCTTCAAGATTACAGCCCAACTGCTCATCCCCTCGATTGACATCATCCTCAGCTCGGACATAATCGACAGCGCCATTTCCATTGGCACGATCCACTCCAAAAATGATTGCAAGTTCATCGAAATAGCGAAATGATTTGTCCTTAAATGGAGCGGCATTCTTATGACTCTACACAATTTCCAAATTACACATTAAACATATAAAAGGTATAATGTTATCAATGAAGAACATAACAACATTACAAGTGTTTGAGTACCTGCAGATAAGAGTCCCAAACATGTTTATCAGCAACAACACATTTTCGGATGGGATCCCAACCAAATCCGCTTGTTGACCCGTACAACATGTCGTAAACTGTGCCGAAATGTGTTTTCAATGTTTTAATTCGTGAGTAAATATGGGGATCAGCTCGAATTCCACAACCGGGCATCCTTTGTTCAAATTCTCTTTCGGTTGCCTGAAATAGCCCAGGCTTGAATCCACGATCTGCTTTGTACTTCCCAGTGCTATGTAATTCAAGAAGAATCTGGATAAGCAATGCGTCCTCTTCATCGGACCAACATCTTTTTGTTCTAGTTGAAACCTTCCCATTCACACTTTCCACATGTGAACTCATGATTTTTCCTAAACCCTAATTGTAAAATTAGAAGAAAAATTGATAATACATCATGTAGATATCGCTTTCACAAACCCTAAACAGTTCCAACATACAACTGAGAAAAAATTAAGTATGGAGAACCACAACTGAGCTGAGCGAATACTTACCGTGGAGAGGAACGACCTCTTTGAGCTGAGTGAATGGAACACACCTGAGCGAATACTTACCGTGGAGAGGAACGACCTTCTTGAGCTGAGCGAAAGGAACACACCGTGAATCTGTGAATCTGGCACAATATTTTGGGCGGGATGTTTACTAAGGCTGGAACAAGGTGGAGTGATAAAGTAAAAGGAGGGTATTTTGGTAATCTAACAACAAGTCCAAGTCCATTTTTTATATGTACCAAACACTGGAAAATTATTACTGGGTTTATTTCTAATTTCTTACCAAACATAATATTATAATTAAAATACCAAATCTACCTATTTCTAATCTAAATCCAATTCTGATAAAAATTCTAACCTGACAACCCTGTATACCAAACACAACATAAGGGTTACAATTTTAAATGAAGAGGCACTGTTATTGAGAAATTTGAAGAAATGATTGTTATAGAGTCTTAAATGCGTCGGTAAACATGGTATAAATTTAATTGTGTAAATTATTACTTTAAAATATTATAACGAAATTATCACGTCGCGTAACGTAAATGGCAGGATCGTCACGCGAAAGGGAAGCCTGTGAAATTACCCAGTTGCGTCACGCGAAGGGCACGATCATTCTGGACTTTTCACAGGTTTTTCCTTCGAAAGACGGTCATGCCTTAGCGTTACGCGACGGGGTAATTTCGTCCGAATATTTTGAAGTGCTCATTTGCGCAATTAAATTTATGCGCTGGCGGCTCATGTTTGGACATGACGAATTACTTCGTGCCGACCTCTTGCCAATAAACTTTCCGGCCTCATATGAGAATGAAAAACTTGAGCATTTTCTGAATCGGTGGATGAAGAATCGCTCACTAAATAATTTATTATTAACCATGTTCCCAGGAAAAAGATAATTTCGAGAAAGGACGAGTACGACTGAAGTGGCTATACATACAAATTCATTTACGGATCTATATACTTCAATTGGAACTGGAAGAACCGGCGGCTTACCACCATAATGAAATTGCCTTTTATTTTGATTATTTGGAAATGATTTTTGTTGACTTCGTTGTGTTGACTTCGTTGGGAGGCTTGCATAGTTTGCTACGTTTCCCCTGTTATTGAGACAAATATTAAAAAAATATGGAGATGCGGGGTATCGATCCCCGTACCTCTCGCATGCTAAGCGAGCGCTCTACCATCTGAGCTACATCCCCTTTGTTTTATATCAAAAATAAATATAATGAAATTGGCACACTCTAAACTTACAAATTATAAAATAACTTAGAGGTTTGTTTTTATACACATTCAATATATTTTTTAATCGTGGTGTGTGTTTAAACTATTCATATAATTTGTCTTTCTGGGTTAGTAAAACTTGTAGATGTGAAATAAAATTCAATCACAATTTTTATTCTAATTCAACGTTGGCTAAATAAAAATAAATCATAGAGATAAAACCCAATACACTTAATAAAGATGCCTCAACTAGTTAATTATATGGACAACAAAGAAAATGTTCAATTATCATTATTAGTTTCAATGAACAACACCTAGTTCTTCAAACTACTAATTAAATCATACCCAAAAAGAAAAGAAAAAAGGATATCCTCTAATCTTAAGTTAAAAAATGAATAAGGAAAATAGAGAGAGGTTTTTGAAAAGAAAAAATATGCAAGAATTTGCTACTCCAACTCATCCAGTTTAACCTCGTATTGTTCACCGGATGAAAGAACTTTCACGCCAACCATTCCTTTCTGCCACTCAGCATTCCCAACCAATACCAATCTGCGGGCATTGATGCGGGCTGCCCGTTTGAACACCCTTTTGAGAGCAGAAAATAAAGATGTCAGGAACCAACGTATACAACAAACTGAGGATTTTTTACAAAATATTTTTACCATTTCAACGGTTTGTTCTCCAAGACCAAATCAACACTTTGTCCCTTTCCCCTGAGTATGGACGCCACTCCAGCTGCTGCACTTTGGAGATCCGGGTCCAGAGAGCACACTATGTTCTCCACTTGAGGATTAAGTTCAGGTAAAAGCCCCTTCTCCTTTAGCAACTACAACAAATAACTGCAAATCTCAGTCTCATACTTTTCTTTTTGAAATCTTTTCATTTATCCAAGGTCGACGCAAAAGTCAAACTAACTATGGGAAAACCCAAAACCATAGCAGTACAAATAGAAGTCATCATCAATATGAGTTAATCAAGAAACCTCAAGAAAAGACAAAACCCCAAATCAATGTTCTCAAATGGACCCACCCACCAGGATAACTCAAGTGTTAAAAGGCTCGCACTAAAATGTTTGAGGTATTCGATTCTCTAAGAACACCTTGATTGAAGTTTGAGATTATGAGTGGGACGTTCTGCTAGTCACAATTCAAACTTTGATTTGCTAATCCCATTTTCATATTTACTATGCACATTATAGTTTAAGATGATTCAACTCACCTCCACTATGACAGCATCACCGAATCCAAAGCCACAAGCAGGAATGTCATCTCCACCGAAAGTCGAGAGTAAGCTATCATATCTTCCACCTCCACAGATGGCTCGAAGCTTCCCTTCTCTGTCAAAACCCTGTTAAACAAAATATCTACAGTAAATATATACATGATCAAGACTGAAGAAACTAAAAATTAGTGAACCTAACCTCAAAAACTATTCCTGTGTAATAGGCCAGACCTCTGACAATAGACGCATCAAACTGAATCCATTCAGAAAAACCAAATTTCTCCGCAAGCGAGAAAAGCTGTTTCAGATCAGCAATTGCTTCTCCTGTGGCTCCAAGTTTTTCTACAAATTAAGAGACAAAACAGTAGTAAATTTACATAGTGTTCTCCCTATTATTACTGTTCAACCAGGATTACTGCCTCTTATATGAATTCTTTCTGCACAAGGAAACAGATCCCTGGCTACTATTTCTGCTCTTGTCAAGTAATTCATGGCCAGGAACAACCAATGATAGAAAAAATACCTTCCAACTTCGCCAAAGACTTGACCGAGAGAACCTGCAATAGCTCATCAATAGCTGTATCTGATAGCTCAGCTGATCTCAACTCTTTTTTAATCTCATCCAGTGGAACTTTTTCCAACTATTGAGCAAAAAATAAATATCGCAAGTGAAAATTCAGAAATCATTTAGTAACAAGCAAAAAATACATAAACAACTTTTAGTTGGTCATGCTATGGTCCCTACATTCTAACCGGTGTAAAATTTCAAGATGATCAACAAAAAGTGATAAAAGAAATTCGATTACGTCTGGAAGCGCTTTGAGTTTAAACGGGGGCATGACTGTGGGGTGTCATGCTAGTTCTCCTTCATTCAAAAAAAAAGTGATAAAAGAAATTCCATGTCCCTTTTCACCTGACTAGAGAATTGGTAGGGGTAATCAAGACTCTTATAACAAAAAGAAAATTAAAATGTACACAACAGATTATTTTATATCATATGTGAAATTAAGGACAGAATTGCAAGGCAAAGGGAACCAAGGGCTCAGAAATTTGTAAACTTCTCTCGAATAACAAACCTTATCTATAATGATGCAAACTTTGCCAAACATATTTTCTGGTACTGAGTAGCACTTCAAAACTTCTTGTAAAACCTGAAAAAGAAGTAAATAGTAGTAAATAACAGCTTGTGCAAGTAAGAGGAGCCAGTGATAATAATTGGTTAAAGACTTTTATATACCTTCCGACTGGAAACTCTAAACCCAACATGGGATGAGGTTATCCCAATTCGCTTGAAAAAAGTCACAATAGAAGAAATAAGCTCTGCTTCAGCCTAGAAGACAAATAAGAAAAAGGATTAAGCTTTTTACATCATTTGTAACATTGTAAAGCCTGACTATGTAGTTCTTTATTATTTTTTCCCAAAAGTAAGGGAAAAGCCAGAAGTAATTGATAGATGTTCTATTCAGAATCCAGTTAAAAACACTAACTAATGTTCCTTTTGTGTCAAAATAAGCTGAAGGGGATATTTTACTTGGGGGGTTGACTAAAGTAGATTTATGTCCTCTATGATACAATTCTAAGTGAGTGAGCAGTTATTTCACCCTCGAACACACACACACACATGGTCAAGATTTCCCTTTTGTTTTTCTCTTTTGTTTGTTGGACATGGGTGGAAAGGAACAAATATTTTTATGGTTCCATCTCAAGCCTACTTATGGAAAGGAACAAATATTTTTATGGTTCCATCTCAAGCCTACTTATGGAAAATCCCTTGGCAATTTTATGTTCTCTTTGTAAATCAAATTTAGCACCAGGTTTATTCCCTTGAGCAGGCTAGCACAGCATCCCACTTCCATAACCCCTACTTCAATCAAAGTGCTTTCAGTTGGATATGTAAGTTAATAAATCTTGTCACGCTTTCCAAGACTCATAAATATGTCTATTTTCATTGTTCAATGCTTTAAGATCTGTAAGGCTCGTCAAATAGACAAGGGACATACTTAGACAGTTGCATTTTGGAACTAATTCTTTTATGGAAACAGAATATGTATGTATAACACTCTCTATACAAAATAACTTTAAATTTACTCACTATAACGTCGGGTACACCAATGATATCCATATTCCATTGATAATGTTCGCGACGCCGTCCCCGGGTCATTCTCTCGTAACGCCAGCACTGTCCTATAGCAAACCATTTTATCGGTAGGGATAAAGATTTTCTGGACAGAGAAAACATGAAGATCAAATTCTAGAATATGTAAATGGATAAGCAAATCACAGATAATGATAGATAGCAAGTTAAAGTTAAACCTTATAACCATGAACAATGATTAAAAAGAGAAAATCAATATCCTTGCACTTTCACACGGTTCTAATTTTTTTATCACTCCAAATGAACACCTTTAAAGAGGAATACATCATTGTGTTGATTTTGTTAGTTGATGGTGGGAATTGGGAAATCAAACAATGTTGACCTTGGAGAGGTAAATCAAAGTAGTGTGAAAATTGAAGATACAAAATACCAATTTTCTCTATTGAAAATAAAAAATGAACAAAAAAAACATTCTAGTTCAAAATACATATAACAGGTATTGTTAGATTTTTACCCCTTTTGTATCACAAGTCTTGCCAGTGAAGGTGTTAGTTCAGGGCGCAATGCAACCCGGCGGTTTCCTCGATCCTCAAAACAATAAAGCTGTATAGTAGACAGTAAGGAATAAAATATTAGGTTTAGCCATTGTATACTTCAACAGGTTTAAGACTAACACAAAAAGGGAATTATACACTTCAACATTTAGTAGAGAACTCAGCAAATAAATTTTGGTAGATAAAGTCCATGCTTTCGAGGGAGCAAGTAACAAACTATATTGCAAGTAAAGAAATTATTGGAATTGTGTTCCTTCCTCTTAGTAGGGACTTGCAAGAATTGCACACCTTGTCTACCATAATACGCTTGCTTAACCACAAAGATCAAACTGCATAGTCTAATAATCTAGCAATAAAAACAGGGGAAAAAGAAACCTGGTCTCTAATTTCTTCGCCTGCTTTTCGAATGAACAAAGCTTCTGACTCAAGAACTGGAAAATCGATTTCTTCAAAGCCAAACAACTGAGAAACCTGTAATAAACACAGAAAATGCATCAAGTTGCATGTTCGAACACAAAAGGTCCAACCAACCAGTTCGCTCACTAAGAACAAATTTAGCTCATGAGTAACAATTTGCAAAAACAAACAAAAAAAAACTAGTTCAATAGATGATAATAATAAGCAGTTGCCGAAAATTGATCGGCAATCAGTATAAATGAGCATAAGCATAGAATTTAATAAAAGTATAAAGTACCTAACCTCCCTGAAGTTCTGGAAAAGCCAGCTACGAAGGCGCATTTCCTCTGGGGGGAAATCCCTAGTTCCTTTGGGAGGATTAACATCGATTTTTTCAACTGCATCAATAACTGGAGGAGAAGAACGCGATCCAGAACGGGCGCCGGAGTTGCTAGTTTCATTCAAATTAGGGTTAAAAGTATCCGAAGAAGCGGCGGATGAAGATGACGAATGGCGGGCTCGGAAGTTAGCCGAAATTGGAAGAGCGGGATAACTAGCTGAAAGAGGTCGTGAATATGTTGAAGCAGATGAAAAAGGGAGAGGAAATCGGTGAACATAAGTGTGGAAAGCGGCGGCAGGTACGGGAGGTCTCGCGAGGAAGAGGAAGAGACGTGGGTGTAGGATAAGGAGTGATGAATTTGCGGGCATGGTGCCTTCTTCTTCGTAGTAGATGAAGTGCAGAGTGAGAAGGGAGAAGAGAGTCTACAATGAACTGAACCGGGTTGATGATAAACCGATGGAAACGGGTTATAGTTTAGTTGTAATATTTTATTTATGAGAACTGTTTAAGGGTAAAATAATACTAATTGGGACTAGTAAAATTATTTTTTAACAAAAAAAAAAAATATTCAATTAAAATAAAGAAGTGATAAGATTTATATATTAAATTGTATAAACAATTTATAAAAATAAAACTCTCCAAAGAAAAGATCACGATGATTAATTAATTTATAGAGAATTTTTTCAAAGAGAAACTCATTTGAATTTTTTAACGATGAGTGTTGAAGTAAAGCAGGTCGAACGAACAAATGAAACGGTGTCGAAATTTCTTTTACCAAATATTATAAGTGACAATTAAAATTATTTTTAGTCGATGGTTGGTAAGTAACACTAGAAAAGATCGTGCTGCGTGAATATCATCAACATATATAATCGAAATAGTGAGATATTCATACAAATTATCGGAGGATACCTATAAAAGATTGTCTATCTAAGAGATCAAATACAATAACTCTTTATTGAAAAAATTTTAAAAAATTTCATATCCGATTATTTCATCATATTTGTTGCTAAAGGGACGTACAAATTCGAAAAAACCAACACAATCAGAGTTTGTACGATAAATAAACGATCCACCAACGATTAATCAAATTATAAAAATCCGAGAAAAAAAACCAATCATTACTATTTATATCTCTTAATATTTATTTCATTGCAAATTTTATAATATAATTAACACCAAAGTACTAAACCATCCCTCAAACAATATTAAGATTTATTGTCCTGGATATACACTTTTGACCATATCTAAAAATAATAATACTATATAAGTATCTTCCTAACATGACTACATAAAAAAAAAAATTAGTAAAAGACATGTCTGCCTTCATTGAGAACATGAACTCCAACAACAAACATTAAATTATGGACCCTTTCTTGCAACTTTAGTTTCGTATGATTAAAAATAAATAATCACTTGAGGATCAAAAGTCACATTTCATGAAATCAATTTTCTTTGCACATTTTATCTTTTGACTCTTTTTGTTATTTTATTATTATTTTTATAATTTATATTTTATAAATAATCACACAATTAATTCAACTACAACTATCTTTAAACAAACATCCGCCCTAAATGAAATCACTTTCTAAATTAGTCAACTCTTCTTAAGCAATAAAGTTTGTGTAGAATATTAAAAAATGATAATCTAAATTAAATTTATATTATTTTAAAATATTATAACACTCCATCAATTAATCAAAATATTAAAATATTATTTAATAAAAAAAAATAAATTATTATTATATATTAATATTCACTTTGTATTTTTTTTTACTAGGATTTTGTCATCCTTCAACAGAAAAAATTAAAATATAAGAATATTTTGATAATTTCACTAAAAAAGCTATTTTTTTAAAAGTATTTATCAAACAATATTTTTAGAAAAAAACCTGAAAAAAACCATTTCCTCAAACACGTCTTAAAAAAATAAAATAAATAAAAAATTCATTTTGAAAATTACCTTTTCTTAACATTTATTTAAATAAACTGGAATTTATTTAAATAATTTTAACTGAACCAACTCTTAAGAAGGTTAATATATAATAACAATCTAAGAAAATACATTTAAATAATTTAATTGATAATTTGCATGATATCATCATTAGAAAAATGATGAAATAATGTTTAATTATATATAAATTCTAAAAATAAAATATTTGAATTGAATTGATAAATTGGATAATATAATTATGAAAGAATTGATTAAATAATATTTAATTATATAAAAATTTTTAAAAAAAATTATAAAACTAATTTTATATAAATTATATATTTTAGAACTTAATTATTTAAATAACCCAACTTAATATAATATTATTTCATTTTTTTTCTAAATTCATTAATCAAAATAATAAAATACTCTTTAATTAAAAATAAAATAAAATATTATTATATATTAATACTAATTTTTTTTTTTTATAAGATATATAACTCCTCAAAATAACACGTATAACCTCAATTATTTTCATCAATCAATGTTTTAGTTTTATAATAAAAATTAATTTTTAAATAATGCCAGATCAAACAACTTTAAGTTAAAGTACTATAAAATAGAAAGAGACAAATAGGACACTAATCCAAGTTCAAGTAGCGCCATTTGGCACTACATGTTGCCAAACTTTCCAAACCCGATGTGGGAATCATACAGATAAAGAGAGAATCTGACTAAAAGTGAAGTTGGATCACATGGAAAGGGACACGGAGGTGAAGTCTCCGCTACTGGCGGTTGGAGAAGATATTATCAGCAGGCCGAAACCCAACGCTGGAAGCGGCGGCAGTAGGCATCACCACCGATTGAGTCGCCGGAATTCTGTAGCCTCGTTAAGAGGAGATTTTCTCACCAAGTTACCAGATAAGATCCGCAAGGGCTTAGATCTTGAATCCGCTTCTCTTATCGATTTCTCCAAAATCAATGGCCTATCTACAGGTTTACCCTTTCTTCCTTCCTTCCTTCCTTCATTCACTCCTGTATGTATTATCTCTATAATATATGTTTACAGATCATCTCCCATTTCTGTATATATATATAGGAGAAAAAGAATATTATGAGAAACAAATTGCGGCTTTAAAATCATTCGAAGAAGTCGATTCTATAGTTGAATCCGATAGCGTAGACGATGGAGAAGATTTCGAAGAAGAAGAAGCTCAACAAGAAAAAGCAATGAAGATATCCAATTATGCCAATGTTATACTACTCATTGTTAAAATATATGCTACAGTAATGAGTGGATCTTTAGCCATTGCTGCATCTACTCTTGATTCCTTGCTGGATCTCTTGGCTGGTGGCATTCTTTGGTTAACGCATCTTTCAATGAAGAATGTCAATATTTATAAGTACCCTATTGGTAAATTAAGAGTTCAGCCTGTAGGAATTATCATATTTGCTGCTATTATGGCCACACTTGGTATGTCAACATAGATTTTGTTAGTTGATTTGCTCAAATTTGTCAAATGATTTAACATGCTCATAATCAAATGATGTTAATAGGATTTCAGGTTTTAATCCAGGCTGTAGAACAGTTAATTAAAGACGACCCTTCAGAAAAGATGAATTCCACGCAGCTTGCATGGATGTACACGATCATGTTATCTGCGAGTGCTGTAAAACTCGCCTTATGGTTGTATTGTCGTAGCTCGGGCGACAACATTGTCCGTGCCTATGCTAAGGTGGTGGTGATGATTAGTGTTAAAAAGATATTGCACGAACCCCACGTCAGTAACTGACTGGACATTTGTTGTTGTTTGTCAGGATCATTATTTTGATGTTGTGACGAATGTGATTGGGTTGGTGGCGGCTGTTCTTGGCGATATGTTTTATTGGTGGATAGATCCAATGGGAGCCATTGTTCTTGCGATATACACTATTACGAATTGGTCAGGAACTGTTCTTGAGAATGCCGGTAAATCAATCCCAGCCCTCCATTGGTTCATAACTCGTTTGCTATTTGCTAACCTTTTGTAGTAGGACTTCATACAATATTTTCTTCATGTAGTATCGCTCGTGGGACAATCTGCGCCTTTAGAAGTCCTTCAAAAGTTGACTTATCTTGTAATAAGGGATCCTAAGGTTAAACGCGTCGACACAATCCGTGCATACACTTTTGGTGTTCTCTATTTTGTAGAGGTCAGTAAAAAGGTAAAAAAAATAAATTAAAAACTTACTTTGTTTGCTTAACTTCTTTTTAAACACAAACAGGTTGACATTGAACTTCCTGAAGATCTGCCTTTAAAAGAAGCTCATATTATTGGAGAGAATTTGCAGAACAAGATTGAGAAACTGCCCGAAGTCGAGAGAGCTTTTGTCCATCTTGACTTCGAGTGTGAACATAAACCGGAGCACAAGGTCCGTGTTCGGCTCCCCAACACCCAGGATTGACTGTCCGGTCTCCATTCAGGAATTAGGGTTAGTAGTGAGAAACAAAGAGAGAAATAGATTTCCTTTTTTTCTGTTCATTTCAATTCTCAACTGCTTTGATACAGTTCCATAACCATTTGAAGCTATTCATAAATGCTCAATTGTCTTCATTTGGAAACTCATTTTCTCTTAGATTTCACGTCCCAATAGAAAATACATATACACCCGAATCCAATCTTTAATACATGCATGAAATCCATTTTTTACGAGTCAGTCAAAAAGTGGGGAAATCAGTGCATCATGATTTTCTTTTGTTGTAGAATTCATGGCGAAAAAAGATAAAACATTTCAAGAATTGGGTAACAACTTGCCATTATACATCTTATTAAGCAAGTCGCGGGCATCAGGTCTACGAAGGAGACCCTTATTGTTGGGTAAGCCAGTTCCCAAACAAACAGGGCACACGAGTTTCCCTCGACCTGCACCACAACAATTCCCAATTCTTAACAACAAGCAAAGAAGACGTTAACCTGGCATAACAGAAAAGAGAAACATACCATAACAATTTGGACACTCAGTGAACTCATAGACATCTTTTGCTCGTTTGCGGTTGAGTGCCTTCCATTTTCCTGTACCACCACACATGTCACCTAAATGAAAGGAAGTACCATTTCATGCTCCAGAAACAGGTTGTTGTTCTTAGACTTTGGAATTGGGAATTGAATTCCATGTTTAAGGTCATCAAAATAATTTAGATAAAACATTAGTAATAGGAATAAAAGCAAAAGCTCATCTGCACTCACAAATAATGGCCCCGCTGCCACTACAATTGCGACAAACGGGTGGTCTATCCTTCCCATTGAGTGCAGCTGCTTTTGATTCTGTAACAGTTCCAAGGTTTCTCAAAACTATTGTTGAGCATAAACATGACATACACCCTCTTCGCGAGATCAAAGTTTGCGATTTCTGAATTGGGGTCAATGTTTGTGATTCCTGGATTGCGAAACAAAGATATAGCACACAAGTCAGGATATACAAAAGATGAGCAGTTGAAGATCAAGAAAACCCACCTTCACTTCAAGAGGTTCTAGTGGAAGATCTGAAACACCAGAAGAAGAACTCTCCTTTCCCAAACTGGATTTCACATGCAATCTTGGAAACTCTGAATGTACTATGCCATCATAAAAAACACGGAAAGGGGAGAAATAATTAAACAAGCATTAACCATGTTAATCATCTAACTTAAATGGCATGGAGAAGTGAATCAAGCAAGCAAATTGGAGAAGAGAACGCCTCAATTTCCATTTCTATGTCTGAATATGTCAGTTAATAGACAAATTCCTGCATTTTCTGGTGTGAAAATAGATAGACTCAATTGAGTAATAGATAGTTATAAGCTTAGACTCACAGCTATTTGACGAGGTCTTCTGGTGTGAAAAGATGCGCGGGAGAACGGACGGTGAGGTAGAAGAGAGATGGAGCGACATCTCTCTATCTCTCTATCTCTGCCGGGAGAGATAACAGAGAAGAAAGAAAGAAAGAAGATGACTCTAACTACTCAACATTTTTGTGATGATAATTGCTTCACCTCTACAAAATAAAAATAAAAATAAAAATAAAAAATAGTTTATTTTACTCCACAAATCCAACTAATAAAATAAATAGGCAATTTTACAATTATTTAATATAAAATATTTATTTTTAATTAAATTATTTAGTATTTTAATATTGCATATTATCTCTTTCCTATTTATAAATAGCTTTTTTTTAAGCATGGAAATTTGCTTAGATTTTGTTAGAATTTAAGCAAAGATTATAACATATCAAATACTTAACTTAAAAGAATTAAAGAAGTATTTTTTTTTTTTAAATTACTATTAGTTATTTCAAATTAAGACATTTTTATTGAAATTAAATTTTACACTTTTTAATCTATTATGCAAACTCTTATACCCTTGAACTTAAACTTGTAAGTTGCTTTGCTTTTTATGAATCCTAAATATTTTTAAATTGTTAAACTAGATCTTATGAATAGACTTCTCCATGTATAATATGATATCAAAATGTTGGTCTAATAATAATAATAATAATAATAATAATAATAATAATAATAATAATAATAAGTTATTAAAATCAATATACAACTTTTATATGACTTTTTTTTTTTTTTTTTTACTTTTCTGTTTTACAACTTATTAAAATGACAATAATAGAGTGATTTAAATGTTACGAGTTTGATTATATTAAAAATATTTTAAACTAAAATCAAAATATATGATTTTTGGATCCAAACAAACAAAATCTTCATTGAGTTGGAATTATTTAAATAATCATTGATTTTTGTTTTTTGTGTGAGTCAAGGCTGGCCCTGAGGTAAGCCCGATAAACCCTCGGGCTAGGGCAGCCCATTTATTAAAAATAGTAAGGTTTTAATTAAATATATTGTAATTTTGAACATAAGATAGTCTAGTGGTTCTAGATAAAAATTTAAAATCTTTGTTTTGGTTATTCGTTCAAACTTCACCAAAAACCATTTAATTTTTTTAACTCGACCTAGGACAACAAAAAATATCGAGTATTTTTCTAACAGGGGCTGGGGCAGCCAAAAACTCGGTACCCTGGTGTGAGCTTACTTAAAATCATGTTGTCATTCTCAATGACAACATAATTAAACATCATTATCTTATTCAGAAACAAACCTATAACTAAGAGTTACAGGGTGAGCATAATTTGGGTTTATCCAACTCTAACTCAAAATATTAATTTGGATAAGTTAATTTGGGTTGGATTGGGTTGGGTTGGGTTGAGTTGAGTATGAGTTGAATTTAATTTGGATTGAGTTAGGTTATGGTTACTTAAATTACCCAAATTATATAAATTTAATTTAATTCTCTATTATTAATTCAATATAAATTAATCGTCTTTCAACTTCAAGTCGAACACGTTTTTGACATATTTAACACGTTTTAGGCACGTTTAACACGTTTTTGACATGTTTAATACGTTTTGACATGTCTAATATATTTTCACACTCATAACACGTTTTCACGTTTTTAGAATATTTAACACGTTTTAAAATGTTTAATACGTTTAACACGTTTTTCACATTTTTGGCACGTTTAACATGTTTAATACATTTTGACAAGTTTAACACGATTTTCACGTTTTTGGCACGTTTATGATATTTTAACATGTTTTTGATATGTTTAACACATTTAATATATTTTTCATGTTTTTGGTATGTTTAACACGTTTTTTCACATATTTACACATTTTTCACATTTTTTGCACATTTAACACATTTTGACATGTTTTTAAATTCATTTAACACATTTTTAGCACATTTAATATGTTTTGGTTCGTTTAACATGTTTTTCATGTTTTTCATGTTTTGGCATATTTTTCACGTTTTTGACACTTTTAACATGTTTTTGACATTTTAACACGTTTTATTTTGCACATGTAACATGTTTTTAACATGTTTTTTGCGTTAACACGTTTTGACAAGTTTTAACACGTTTTTGACATGTTTAACACGTTTTCACGTTTTGACATGTTAAACATGTGAAAAATGTATTAAATGTGTCAAAAATGTGAGAAACGTGTTAAACATATCAGAAACATGTTAAATATATCAAAACGTGCCCAAAAGTGAAAAACTTGGAAAACATGTTAAACATGTTAAACATGTTAAAAACATGTTAAATGTGTCAAAACATGTTAAACGTGCCAAAAATGTAAAAAAAAACATGTGAAAACTTGTTAAACATGTTTAAAACATGTTAAAAATGTGAAAAAACATATTAAAAATGTGAAAAAACATGTTAAACGTGTCAAAACGTGTCAAAATGTGTCATAATTGTGAAAAACGTGTCAAAAAAGTGTTAAAGATGCTAAAAACATGAAAAAGGTGTTCAACTTGTCAAAAACGTGTTTAACATGCCAAAAACGTATAAAACATGTTAAACGTGTAAAAAACGTATTAAACGTGAAAAACATGTTAAACGGATAAAAATGTGTTAAATGAGTCCAATACATATTAAATGAAAAAATAAAAAATAATTTAGATTAATATGAGTTAGGTAAATTTAATTTGAGTTGGATAAATTTAATTTAGTATGAATAATATGGGTTGGATTTACCCGCTTATTCACCGTTAACTATTGAACTGTTCACTCCATCTTCAAGTTTCTAACCGCACTAGAAGAAAAGAAAAGAATAACAAATAAGTATAGTTGTCAAGTTCGTTATCTCTGTGCTATATCAACTAAAATAATAATGTATTAAATTTTAAAATATTAAATAAAATATTTACACTAGTTAAAAAAATAAATAAATAATTTCCGTAGTACCCAATAAATCCTAAGATGATAAATCACCCAAATATAATAACTAAGAGAAACAAAAAAATATTAAAAAAAAATAAAAATCAACTTTAAATTCAACTATAATCATACACTATCTTATATAAATCAGATCACTTAATTTACTAATAAAATACTAAAATATATTTTATTTTAAAAAATAATTATTTTATCATTATATATTAAACTTTTAAAAAATAGTTTGTTAAATTATTTTTTAAAATTTAACAATAATCATACATAATTTCATTATTATTTCATTAATTACCATACAACACTAAACTAACAAAATAAAATACTAAAATACCCTATCATTTTAATTTTTTTTTATTATATATTAATATTTTATAAAAATTATTTAATTTATTGACAATCAATTATTTAAATAAACTAAGGTATATTAAAAATAAACGACAACTTAACAAATTCCACGTAAAACTTTGTAGTCGTGGTGGTCACGTTATTTCAAAGATCGTTTAAAGTGTCAACGGTTTTTTCACCGCTTAAATAGTCGGTTTAAGTGGGCGACGGAAGAATTCGGAAAGAATTGAACATTTCTTTCGATCCAAGCAATTCACAATTTAAAACATATTTCTAAAATAGTATATCCATAATCAACTTAATTGAGACACTCAATAAATTTTATCATAATATTGATAAAAACATTACCAAACCAGAACCATCATCACCATTTTATCCGGTCATAGAGGAATAGAAAGCTCTCTCAGACCATGTTCCTTTCTCCTGGTCGTTTTGTTCAACCGGCTCACCTAATTAAACCCTACATTTTACGCTGCTTATTTCATAATTCATATGTTTGTCTTTCTAACGGTTCTCCGCAAACAACAGAACCTAGTTATCATAGAATTCAGTCTCTTTCTCCGCGGGCGGCCAAAACCTAGTTAGTAGTTATTATAAAAGGCCTTTCTTTTTTTATATATTTCTTCTGCTACAGTTTTCTAGGAGGAGAGAGAACCAGACGGCGCTGGCCCGCGGCAAACCCCCATCTTTTTGAATTCAACCAAGTCAGTTCGTTTGCTACGCTTGAGGGTCTGTCTGCCATTTCCAATCGCTTCTTATTTCTGTACTCAACCGGCTGATACACAAGGAATCGGCCATTCTTTGTAACCTGTTCGAAAATCGAGATATCTGATCGGGAGCTAGTGCTATTGGTGTTATCCCAGATCAATCTGAGATAGCAGTACAGCAGGGATTGGAAGAAGCTGCATATCGCATGATTCAAGCTTTCTTCTAATCAATGGAAAGCACGGATTTCGACGGGCCAGACAGCAAACGACCTCATTTAAATCCTGTATCATCACCAATGGCTCGGCACACCTTCGATTCGTCTGATAATGGACCTGTTAGCTTCTATATCTTTCTGTTTTATTGTTAACGATCGATCGTCCCTATTACTCTTCCCATGCATGTATAAATTCTTATAATTGGAATCAGTGTTATCCGTATGAGATATTTTTCTTACGTTGTAGATTAGCTTTCTACATATGGAACTGATTAATCTGACACATGATATGCTATTCCTATGATTTGGCTGCTACAAGCAGAAAAATCCATTTCAGAAGCCCTAACCAGATACTTTGTTGCTTTTAGCCATCCCCAAACTAGTTATGTTGACAGGATGTAGCTCCATATTCCTCCTTTCATTTGCTATGCGAGAACCTTCTTTTCTGTAATGTCATTTGTTACATTTATGTAAAGCACACATGAAAGAAAGGGTTATATATCAAGCTTCATGCTAATGTCAGGTTGATGCTGGAGAGCTCCAGTACCAGAACCAAAAACTTGTTCAGCAATTAGAAGTCCAAAAACAGGCCTTGATTGAGCTTGGAAACAAAGTTCAAGATGTAAAGGAGAAACAAACTTTTTATGATAACAAGTTAATTGAACTTAACCAAATATGGGATGAGGTAAGATCTCCATTTAGCTCTATTCTCATGTCTTTACTTTAGACGGCACATATCATCCAGCATTTGCTGCCCTCATCTGATTATTGTGTTTGTTTTAGTTGACTGATGACTTGGTTCTGCTCGGACTGTGGGTTGGGGTACACGAAAGTGCTTTACAAACCTTGGATAGAGTAGACCATTCACGAGGTTATCTTCTGAGCATCTGGTTCAGTGAGATCTTATATTTATTTTGTCCATTCAATTGTGAGACATGTTCAATTCCCTTCTGGTTAAATTTTAGCATACTGGTTTGTTTTTTAGGTTCAATCCCATCATGTCCTGCAGAGAATATATTTCTCTGTAAACTACTAGAAGTTGATTCAATAGAAAACAATGATAGTGATGAATCACTTCTCTACATCAAAGAACTCCTTGACAACCGCATTTCCTCCACGCTTGCGTTAATGAAATTCTTGGAAGATGTTATTTGTAAACAGAGAGCTGAAATGGAGAGTATTTCTGATGCTTTAGAAGGGGGTTCATCACTAGAAGGTAAGAGGAAAATGTTCTCTTTATAATATTGATATTTTTTAGATCCATGCCATAACTATGATGCTGGATTATATATATATATTTAGGTAAATGTAACTTCTGACAATGATGATTTTTACGACTTTTATGTGTTGGCAGATACCATGGTCCATGTAACAAATTTAGACCTTTCAGTGAGAGAGGAGGCTTCTTTTGAGAGTAAGACAATTGATGCACTTCGGTTGAAACATAGATTTTATGCTGATAAAATACAAGCTTATATTGACAACCAGCCAATGGATCAATCTGAGATAAGTCATCTTTCAGGTCAGTGGGAACTTAACAATGTCGTATTGGGATAGATTTTATGCTGATAAGATACATGACCCATTTTATTCTCTTTTGGAACATAGGAATGTCGTATTAGGATAATATTTATACATTTATATACACATGCATGCTACTATGTATGCACATACATTTTCTTTTTAAAGTTAAAGCTTTTATAAATAAGTAGTCGTGGAGTGCGACATATTGCAATTCTTCGCTTGCCAATCAGTAATCCCCTTTCAATCCCTCTACCTACCATTTAGTCTAACTGCGTCCCACAAGCATTCAAACAATTATATATATTTCATAGTCTTGATGATCAATTATTGATCTTTCTGGGAACTCAAAATGACAATTCCATCATCAATTTCACCTTCAGAATCAACCCACATTAGACAAACATAAGTATGTGCACCCTTCTCTTGCCAACACTTAACTCCACTCAAACCTACCTATATAGGATACATATCTGACGAAGGATCTTGAAATAAAAAATAGTTGTCCTGCGGCCCAGAAGCCAGCTCATTGAAAGATGCCAGTAAGGCAAGACAGACAGGAACAGCGACCAAAAATGTCAACCTAACAGATTCATCTGCAATACAAGGAAACATTCCATCATAAGACGTACTCTGCTCATGATATTTTTGAACCTCAGTGTCATTCCTTTGCAACAGAGGTGACCACCTTAGCATAAACCATTAATCAAGTTAAAAAAGATAATGATTGAAATTATAATGTTATCTGCCGATGGCTATAGCCGCCATCGGAGGCTACAAAAGCGTTTATAATAGAAGGAAAGCGTTGGAGAGAAAACCCTAGAAGTAGAGTGGTTTTATATTGAATTGAGTAACATAATATTGTTTTTATACATCTTTCAAACCTACCTACTTACATGAAATTAGGAAAACAATAAAATCTAAATAATGATAATAAAAAAATATTAATAATTATGTAAATATAATTGATCAATATCCTTAGCATTCCCTTCAAGCAAAACAAAACGTTGTGGTACAAATCCTAAGCTTGTCAAGAAAAAGATGTTCACTGTCTTCAGCTTTTTCTTCGAAATTTCAAACAGTAACAATGCCTTTGCTCCTGCTGTTATGCTTCGTTTTATGCTCTCTAGGCTTCAATTCCTGCCCTTTAGACTTCGACTCCACTTTTAAAGCTTGGTTCCCTCTCTTTTAGCTTCGTTTCAACTCTTAAGGTTTTGTTTTCTACTCTATATGCTCCGTCTTCACTCCAAACACATTGTTTCCAGTTTTTAAGCTTTGTCTCAGGCTCTTTTGCTCAGCTTCAGTGGTTTCGTCTTTAAAATGCCTCGTTTATGGTGATGACTTTGATAGGCTACAAGATGAAGATCAATTCAAAGGAGTTGTAGCGATGTTGCGATACTTTTAGAAAAGCGGGATTTTTTCCGACTTAAGCTTTGATACCAAGTTAAAGAAAGATAATGACTGAAATTATAATAACGCCATCCACCAATGGGTGGCTACGGAAGCGTGTATAATAGAAGAAAGAGGTTTAGAGAAAATTCTAGAGTAATTTTATTATTGAATAGATTGGTTACATAGCATTGTTTTATAATCTTTCAAACCTACTTGTATTGAAAATAGGAAAACAATAAAGGCTAAATAAAAGGAAATAAAATATTATTGATAATTATCTAAAGATAATTGATCATTATCTCAAAGATAATTGATCATTATCTTTATTACAAATCAGAATGGAGATTCTAGTAGAAGCATCTCCTCTAATCTTAGTTACCTTCAAACCGTTCTCTCTCCCCCCTTCTCTTGATTCATAATCAAATCACTCGAGAGTGAAGAAAAGGAAGTTCAACAGCTCCAACAAAACCCTAAACCCTACCGATTCTCACATTTGTATACGCATACAGGTTTCTATGAATTGCTGATCTCTAAAATGGAGGTTATGTATTACATTAACATTGATCTGTGTCTTTAGTTGGCAGTTGATATTTCTTGTAATAATTTGTGGATACTTTACCTTTTCTGTTGACTGTTGGCAAATTTGTGGCGATAGGGGAAGTGGAAGAAACCATTTTGGAACTAGAAGAAAGCAGAAGAAAGTTAGTCAATCTGAAAATGCAGAATGATGCAGTGGCTGGGGTTCTCCATCCTGTTCAGACTTCAGTAAATGGGAGTCTCTCACCAGAAAAATCTGTAGATAGGTCTACAGGAATGCAGGAATTGAAGGGCTCCATAGAGGAAATCAAGGTATTGTCAGGCGATAACACCACCTTTCATTTTTCTCATGTATGTATGTAAAATTTATTCTGCTGATTATACAGATAGTTGTATCTAAAATTTATTCTGCTGATTATACAGATAGTTGTATCTGACCGGTCTTCAGAGCTTCAAGATGCACAAGAATATAACGTTGTTTTATCAAAACAGTTGCAAGAGCTTGAGGTATATCAACTTGGATTTGTGGATTTCATCGCATATTATTGTCCATAAAAGACTATGGATGCATGTTCCCACTTCAGATTGACACTCTTCTGTTTGTAGGATGTACTGAAAGATGACAAGTATATCTTCTCGTCCCGTCTATATACTTTAATGAGTGATCAGCTTCAACACTGGAATGCACAAGCACAACGATATAGAGCACTGACAGATTCTTTGCAGGTTAAGCTGATTTTATTTATGCATATTGCTCTAAGACAGCCCAAGCTATTTGGTATCTCAAAAAGCTGCCTTCTCAGGTTGAGAAGTCTTCTATTGAACGAAGGGAGAAAGAACTTGAGGTGAAAGCTGAGTTGCTGGATGCTTCAAAGGATGCGTTTACCAACACTGAGTATAAGATCAAAGAACTTGAAGCAAACTTGCAGAATTGTATATTTGATAAAAATGAGTTAGAAATTAAAATTGAGGAAGCTGTACAAGATTCAGGTTTTTAATAAAAAAAAACTTAGTTGCTCATTATGCTGCCTGTTTCTATTACCAAAAACCCGACTTTCTAATGAAGCGTTACCTTACACAGGTAGAAAAGATGTTAAATCGGAGTTCCAAGTGATGGCATCTGCGTTGTCAAAGGAAACGGGTATGATGGAAGCTCAGTTGAACAGGTGGAAGAAGACAGCACATGAGTCTCTTTCCTTGCGTGAACAGCTGCAGTCTCTTAGTACCATATTGAGAGAGAAGGTTTACATATTTTCACCTTCAAATTGGCCAGTTCTTTAATTTTTAATAAATGTAGTTTCTCATCCATTTTAGCAAAACAAATGAGTGAGACATTCCAGTTGAGAAGATTCTAACAAATTACTTCTTATGATCATTCCATTAGCATGAATACAGGGGAGCTGATTTGTTCGGACACAAACTGCAGACGTTCAATGATAGAATAGTTAACTATATAAGCTCTGTTTAGCCTGTTAATATGTCTACATTGTGTAGTGTTATTGACCTTGTATTATCCCTCAAAAAATTTAGTGAGCTTTAGAGTTTGTTTCATTTTCTATGCCTCTTAGCTTGAACATGAAAGCAGAAATTTAAGGTAAAGATCATCAGTATCCTATAGACCTATCCTGTAAAATCATTTTATTTGTACAAGGAGGAAAATGTATTGTTGGTTGGGATCTTTTAAGTTTATATTAGCTTTTTGCTTGGTAAGACTTCACTTGAACTTAGTTTTTTAACCTGTTATATGGAATGTCTAAAGACATTATATAGATGAACCAAGAGTTCTTTGTAATGAAATTACGAGATTTCTTCTTCTTCATGGCAAAATAGTAGATTTCATGATAATAATTGCTGAGATGAATGTTGGACATAAATGATTAAGTGCACATTGACCTCCTTGTCTATGTTCTTTTAACCCTATATTTTACTCCTCTTCCTGTGGTTCTAAATACCTGATTTCTTTACTTCATACTTTTGTGGAAGACCAATGAAGAGATGTCCTTGGTGGAAAACTGTAATAAACAGACAACTGAAATCAAGTCTCTCAGGACACTGGTAAGTCCGTCTTCATACTCTTCACTCGAACATTTCTTATGTTTCAGGTTTAAGGTTCTTTATAGCACTCTGATATGTACTATTTGACTTTGATCTCGAGCATCTATTGTAATTGAATCAAGTAACACGGATATAAAACTGATGCAGATTGAGAGAATGGAGAAAGAGAAACTAGAATTGCAGGTCATATTGGAAATGATTGGTCAGCAAATTTATGACAACCGGTAAAGTAGCATGATTGCATTGAATCTATTCCTAATACTTTTCTTATTGTAGAGACATACTTATTGATTTAAAAAACAATAGTGTATGGATATTGCTTTGTAATTAACACATTCTCTTATAATGAAGAGCTATTTTAGCTGATAACAATAATGGGTACTCATTTATGGCCAGGAGCTTAAGAAAATCATGCCAATGCAAAATATATAAGGTTGTCTTAAATCTGTCTCAGTATTTGATCGGTATAGATTGTGAGGAGTACAATATAGAATATAGGAAGAAGGGGCTAGGTTGGAGATTGTTAGTATTAGTCAAAGGGGGGAGTAATGTCACATCTATAGTTAGATAGTTAGAGATTGTTAGTATTAGTTAGTAGTTAATATGTTAGTTAGGTTGTTAATTAGTAGTTCAATTAGTTTGTTTGTTAGAATAGTAGTATATATGAATGAAGATGAATAACAGTGTAGTCTCTCTCTCTCCTCTCTAAAGCATCTCATCTCCATTCTTGATCTGATCTCCCATCTACCTCTTTCGATATTCTTGTTTCATTATCTTCCATCTAGAACCATAGTAGGCTCATACTTGTGCTTCTGGTCTTTCACTAGCACAAAGGATGGGGTATGTATCTAATGTTGATAGCTATATTTATGAAGTTTTAAAAGAACTCATTAGGTTCATATAGGTTCATTTTGATATAGTTTAACATTTTCGTGGGGGTCAAAGAGCTTTATGAAACATTCTTGTTTCCTTACGTTGTTGTTTTTATTTTCTTCTTTGCTTTTTTCTTTTAGTAACATTTGAGATGCGCTCTTTTTAATAAAAGTTGACCTTATTCAAAAAAACAAAACTATCTCAAAGGATGGGGTATGTATCTAATGTTGATAGCTATATTTATGAAGTTTTAAAAGAACTCATTAGGTTGATATAGGTTCATTTTGATATAGTTTTACATTTTCGTGGGGTCAAAGAGTTTTATGAAACATTCTTGTTTCATTACGTTGTTGTTTTTTTATTTTCTGCTTTACTTTTTTCTCTTAGTAACATTTGAACGCATCATGCTCTCTTTTTTAATAAAATTTGACCTTATTCAAAAAAACAAAACAATCTCAAAGGATGGGGTATGTATCTAGTGTTGATAGCTATATTTATGAATTTTTAAAAGAACTCATTAGATTGATATAGGTTCATTTTGTTATAGTTCCTTTGATTTGAGCAGTAACGGGAGATCCATTGAGATGGATTGATTTTGGACATACATAATATTTCATTTAACATTTTCATTAGCTATATGGTCTCAAAGAGTTTTATGAAACATTCTTGGGGAAAGAAATGCGGCCTTCTTTTTGGCACATTTAATTTCGAAAGGAAGTTTTGTCTCAGAGCTGATGTATGCATTACATTCTTGTCTTGATGATGCTGGATTCAGAGATATAACAGAAATCAGAGAATCAGAAAGGAAGGCTTGTTTGCAAGCTGAACTACTGAGAAGCACTCTTGAAGAGCATGGTCTTCATCTAAGGGTGAAAGCTGCTAATGAAACTGAGACTGCTTGTGAACATAGGCTTTCTGCTGCTGAAGCTGAAATAGCAGATTTAAGGGCTAAATTGGATGCTTCCGACAGGTTTATTCTGGTCATCCTTTGAATTCTTTCACGGATTTTCCACTGAAAAAGAGAAGCCAAGGGACACTGATAATTCAGTTTGTTGTATCATCAATGTTTCTTTCAGGGACATCTTGGAACTTAGAGAAACACTTAAAATTAAAGACGGAGAGGCTGAATCATATATTTCTGAAATTGAGGTACTTTGAGTAATAAGTTTTGTTGAATCTACATCTGTTTTTAGTGTGTTACATTTTGAAGAATTAATGATATTTGTTTCCCAAGAATGTGATTGGTCTTCCTTGGAATCAATGGCTATTCAATATTCTTAGAATTTCTCCTTCTTTCTTTTGTGTATAATTCACTTGTTCATTGTCATGTAATATTATCACTTTGAATATGAAGAAAAATAAAGAGAAAGTAGATTGATATATTCTGTGATGCTTGAACTATTACAATGGGTGCCCAATTTATAGACAATACATAAGAGGCTAACTAAATGATAAAACAATAAACATTAATGACCCTTTTGTTGTGAAGACACTACTGGAAACAGTAGTGCATAAACAACAGGCTAACATTAACCGTGCATAACCACTTGGAGTTTATGTGATACTGTCTTAAGGTGACATGTCTAATACGCTAGTAGATATTATTAGTTTTTTTTTTTGAATTAAGGAGAACTAGCATGACACCCACAGCCATTAGATATTATTAGTGTAAGAAGCTATAGGCAGTTAGTAATTAATGATATTTGTCTTGCCAGAATGTGCTTAGTCTTCCAAGGAATCTATGACTATTCAATATTTTTGGAACTTCTCATAGCGTGATGTTGTGCCAGACTCCTCCAGAGAAAAAAAAAGGCTTAAAATGAAAAATATTCACTTGTTCATTGTCATGTAATGTTATCACTTGAATATAAAGTAGATCTTCTTTCATCTCTTTAGTTTCTCAAAACTACACATGTTTTATTTGTGTTCTTCTTCATACTATCTCATGATAGCTGTGTTATCTATATTCTATCTGCAGACTATTGGTCAAGCATTTGAAGATATGCAGACTCAGAACAACCGTTTGTTGCAGCAGGTGACTGAGAGAGATGACTACAATATTAAGGTCCATTTCTCGCTAAAAAGCTTCTTAACTCTTGGCTTTTAACATTCTTGTTTCCATCTTTTTATTTGATGTATGTAATTTGTTTAAGAATTATAGAGATGTAAACCCTATGTTTCTCAAATTGCAGCTTGTTTCTGAGAGTGTAAAAACAAAACAAGCCCAAAATTTACTACTCTCTGAAAAACAAGTATTGGCAAAACAACTCCAGCACCTTAATGCTACACTGGAACCCCTGAAGATGAGGATTTCTGACTGTGAGGAACAAGTAAGTTTCCTTTATAGCTTTGCAGATGAGGTTGCCAATTCATTCCTCATACAAAATGTACCTTTCAGATGAAAGGTTGTTTCATGGAAGCAATAAAATCTACTGAAGAAGATAGGCACCTTTCTGTGAGTGTGGAGTCTACCAAACTGGAACTGGCTGATGCAGAGAAGGAACTCAAGTTGTTGAAGTCTGCTTATTCATCTTCTGAGAAAGAGAGTGAGTTAATACAAAGAAAGACAGATGAAATACAAATGATGTTGGAGACTGAAAGGTACACAGTTTTTTTTTTAGATAAACAATTTATTTGTCATGCAAGTTTAAGACAGATTTGTGCATGTTCAATGCTTTATGGCCCACTTCACGCAGCTTCCTCAATATTAGTTAATATATTCCATTTCATTTTGCCTCCTTTCTGCTGAGTTTTTCTTGATTATGGTTCAGCCTGTTGGATTATGTGATCAGTCTATCCTTTGATAAATTTTCCATTTCCAGATACTAGTCAACATATATTACATTGCACATGATTTTTCTAATGAGACATAAATAAATATTGAATGGTGTCAATATTAAATTTAATAGTTTTTTCATTAGATAATTTTATAAATAGATGTTAAAATGGTACAACTTCTTATCATAATTTTATAAATAGAAATAGATACAATATAAATAATATTTAATCTCAATGTATTATTACCCATTTTTAGTATTGTTACCTAATTTTTATATTTATTTACTAGTAATCTTTTATAACTTACTAAAAAAATCAACACAAATTTTCTTTGTGGATGGTGGCTCTTTTCTTTGGCTTGACTGACTTAACTATTATTTGTTTTCATTAATGATTTTATTCTTCATAAAATAACATGAATACATGATTATAAATATTAATTCACATATTCCCTCTAGTTTACTTTTATAATCTGCTAGAAGTACCTTCATTAAGCTAGTAATTTTTATATAGAAATTTCCTTAAGAAACTCTTTTATATAGTGGGTCTATAGATAACTGACAGACCTTAAAAAAGAGGATTCTATTTGTATTCCTAAGCTGTCTTTAGGTTATATGACTTATGTTTTGTACTATAGATGCTGATAAAGGCAATGCCAATGTTCAATTAGGAAAAGATGTACCATAGACTTCCTGGTGGCAGTTGGATTGTCATAAAAAGATGATCTGCTAGATCTCTTCTCATTAAATCTTTACTGAAAATGTTCATCAATGGTAATGAATGCATTTTTGTAAAACAGAGATGAGAGGAAGAAGGCAGATGAAGAGTGCACAGAATTGAAAAGGCAAGTGTGTGAGATGACTCTTGAAAGTGGGGAGGCATATATAAAGAAGCTGCAGGACGAAATAAAGGACTGCAAGGCAATTCTCAAGTGTGGCGTGTGTTTTGATCGTCCAAAGGAGGTAAAGGACTCCAATGAAATATTGTTTGATGTTAAAAGTAGTTTATTTTGGTCAAATGACAAAAATAAAGTAAGAGTTTTTGATTGATGATGTGATATTGATTGATTCAAATAAATAAACTACATCCAAATTTGGGTTGGCAGGTGGTAATACTGAAGTGCTTTCATCTATTCTGCAATCCATGCATTCAGAGAAATCTCGAGATCCGACATAGAAAATGCCCGGGCTGTGGGACTGCATTTGGGCAAAATGATGTCAAGTTTGTAAAGATATAGCCTATGATCAATTCCTGTATCCAAACAGAGACCAGTTTTGGTGGTTGTTGGTTTATCTCCTAGTTAGCAGATAAAAAGATTTATAACTTAAATTCCATTTTATAGTAGTATTAGGAAATCAAATTGTTCGATGAAAACTATGGTTGATCATCTTGCTTCGTCTTTGAATGTTATTTGTCCCGTTTTTGGGCAACCCATTTGACAATTTGTTTGATCATGTCTCCTCTTTCCTATTTGCATGTTCAGTTGTTTTTTACTTTAATTGTTTTTCGTTCATGTTGTGTTCTTCACCTCCTTGTCTGTGTTCATATGTTGGGTAGCCTTGGTGAGTTAGGGGACAGAATTTTGTTTGGACTATAGATTGATGATATTTGGTTTAGACTTTGTCTTGCATGTCACAATGTATGTCCTATGGTTTGTATCTTATTCTGCCTGTGTTTTAATTCTTTGATGGTTGATTTCCAATCGAATTAAAATAGAGAAGTGTGCAGACATGTCTTCCTTTTCTTTGGGAGTAGATGTGTGATTTTTATCTCATTCCTTATAAATTTTGAGGGAATAAACCATTTCCAAATCAGCTGTATTCTCATACTCAAAACCATTTTCTTACTCCAACCTAATTGCATACTCAAACTCATTCTGGTTTTTTCACCATTTTCTCCCTTCAAAAAATGCAAACATAAACACATTTGTTTTTTAAATTTTAAATTAATCCTCTAATTGTTAGACTATGTTAATTTTATATATTTAACTTTTATATATGATTAATTTTTGTATATATTTTATTTATTTATTATATGTTTGATTTTTTATACAATTTTTGTATATGTTTAATTTTTTTATATAATTTTTGTATATATTTATTTATTTTATAATTTTTTTATATGTTTACATTTTTGTTTAAATTATTAATTTTATCATATATGTTTTTTTTTAATTGGTGTGGGTTTGAAATAATATTTTTTAAGTTTAAAAATAAATTTATAGGTTTTGATTAGATACTTGAAGGTCATCCTATCCTATGTAAGTCTCCATTGGTATAGATTGTCTTGGGAGCCCCTGTGGAATTGTTCTCTCATGTTCTTCTTTATTGTATAGTGTGCTCATTGTGAAGGAAGAATCGTACAACTAAATTCTGAATATAATATTTTTTAATTTATTATTATTATTTTTAGACATAATTTTTTTTCTCTGATATAAATGTGTTGATCATTTCAGATTTGTAGGTTTGTTTTCGTTATATTTTGTTTGTCTAAATCATTTATCTAAAATATATTCATATAACTGCCTATAAAATAAAAATAAAAATCAATTAAACAAAATGTTAAAATGAAAAAGCAATGAAAATTAATTTTTTTTTCTTATAGAGTAAGTCTAATAGTTAATAATGAAATTTATGAACATGAATGAGTATGTTTTTAGTAAAAATTAAATATCACATCTTATAATATTTTAGGCAATAATAGGTTAAAAATTTATTTATTTTAAATTTGATAATATTTAGTGACTCAAAATTATAATAAAAACAACACAAAATCATATTTTTCTTTAAAAATTAAGTCAAAGAAACTCTGAAAATAAAAAACAAACAAACACAATGTATATTTCAGACGAGCTCCACAAAACTGAGTATCATATATAATTACAAAATTCATGGATGTAATTAATCTTCTAAAAAACTAATCATTTTGTTATAAGCCTAGAAACAACCTTTGAACATTGACTTGTTTTTATACCTGGTTCCAAGTGATACAATTAATGTTCTTCAATAATAAGATATTACTATTTCCAACTATTTTTTTTCCCGAAAGTTTAACGAAGGACCACAACCCAAAACAAGAAAACTATGAGATCAAAGAAGAAGAAAATCATTTGAGCAAATTAAACAAAATGAGCACTAATGAAGTCTAATTCCAAGTCGAGTTAAGGTAGAAGGTTTCTAATTGGTTTGTCTTTCCAATCTTTGTTATTGAAGAATGAGACATTGGCCCATCTAGTTTGGAAACAGACTTAAATATTAATTAGACTTGAGTAATCCATAAAATTCTTCAAAGATTTCAACAACCGTGAATAAATTCTCAGAAATCAATGTTGCTCAAAGACAATAACTAGCTAGTAAAGATGATTGACGACATTAATTAATTATTATGAGTAATATAAATATAAATATATATATATATATATATATATATATATATATATATATATATATATATATATATATATATATATAGTCACGGGTGATCTAGCTAGCTAGCTTCCTGTTTTATGTTTTCCTTTATAGAGACACGAGTGGGTCTTAATTCCTTAATTTTAATAAACACATGTGAAGTTGATCAAAATTATCATTAATTAATTAATTAATTAATTATTGGATCATGATCAAACATTTTATTAAGGAGATGGAGCCTAAACATAATTAGGAATTGGAACCAATTTCTGTCCTGCACACCTTTCAAACAATTTTTCCCAAACTACCCATCTTTTCATTCACTTTCCCAAATTACCCACCTTTCTCTCTCTAAATCATTAATTTTCTTTTAATTACACATTTTCCACACTAATCCACTAACTACTCTATTTTATAAATATAAATATATATAATTAAATTAATAATACATTTATTAAATAAAATATATTACATTGAAATTAAAATAATATATATATATATATAACATATAATTTAAATAAATATTATACAATAAAATAAAATACATTACATAAACTTCTAATATCATATATTAAAATAACACATATATACACAAATATTAAAATAACACACATATTTTATTTTTACTTAATTTTATAACTATAATATACATATAATTAATATTAAACATTATAAATTAAATAATTTAAATAAATATTATAAACTAAAATAAAATATTATACACTAAATAAAATACATTACATAAAATTTTAATATTATATATTAAAATAAAATATATTATATTATATAAATATTAAAATAATACATATATTATATAAATATTAAAATAAGACTTATATTTTATATAAATGTTTTTAAAATTTATATAATTTATTTTATTTTAAAATTTTTTAAATTGATTACTTTTATAAATATTTTAAAGTTTAGTTAATTTATTTTATTTTATTTTAGGTTTATGTTATATATTTTATTTTAGTTTATAATATTTATTTTAATTATTTAATTTAATGTATTTAGTTTTAAATATATATATTATATTTATAAAATCAAGTAATATGTATTATTTTAATATTTATGTAATATATGTGTTGTTTTAATATTTATATATTATAATATATTTTATTTTGATATATAATATTAAAGGTGTATGTAATATATTTTATTTTAGTTTATAATATTATTTTAAATTATTTAATTTATAATATTTATTTTTAATTATATATTATATTTATAAAATTAAGTAAAAATAATATATATATATATTATTTTAATATTAATGTAATATATTTTATCTAATATATGTATTATTAATTTTAATTATATATATTTATAAAATAGAGTAATTAGTGGATTAGTGTGGAAAATGTGTAATTAAAAAGATAATTAATGATTTAGAGAGAGAAAGGTGGGTAGTTTGGGAAAGTGAATGAAAAGATAGGTAGTTTGGGAAAAGTTGTCTAAAAGGTGGGTAGAACAGGAATTGGTTCATAGAATTGGAGTGATTATATAGGTAGGTAGGTCTAGGCATAAAGACAAAGGTGGACCCTTTTAATTTAATAATTCACCAAACAAATCTTTAATTGTCATAAAAGATCGAGCTATGGTGGGATCTATCTATCTAGACCAATTAATTAATTAATTAATTATATATAGCTAGCCAAAGAAGACGGGATCAAAATAGTGATGGTACTTTGAGACCAATGCAGCACGAGATATACATACATAAATGGTCAGCCGTGCCTGCCAGGTTTCTTTGTATCTCATTAAATAAGAAAGAAAGAAAGAAAGAAAGAAAGAAAGAAAGAAAGAAAGAAAGAAAGAAAGAAAGAAAGAAAGAAAAGAAAGAAGGATGCAGGGTTTAGGGTTTGTAGTAGTAGTAATGATGATGATGATGATGATGATGAATGGAGGAGTTGTTATTGTTGTAGTATCTGCAGGAAATATATCAGAGGAGAAGAACGAGTGCGCAGACCAGCTGATCGGACTGGCTCCGTGCCTTGGGTACGTGGGTGGAAGCGGTAATCGTCCGACAGTAGATTGCTGCACGGGACTGAAACAAGTGGTTCAGAAGAGCAAGAGGTGTATTTGTATTCTGGTCAAAGACAGAGATGAACCCTCCCTCGGTTTCAAGATCAATGTCACTCGCGCTCTAACCCTTCCCAATGTTTGTCACGCCCCCGCCAATGTCTCCGACTGCACCGGTACTTTCTCTCTCTCTAATTTGGATTACAATCTAATTATTCTATTCTATTAATATAACAATGTGCATGCAGCTCTTCTGAACTTGGCACCCAATTCACCTGAAGCCAAAGTGTTTGATGACTTTTTTGAACATGGACAAAACAACAACACCACCACTACTACTAAGCCAGGGAAAGCCACCAGTACTCCGGCGTCATCAAACACAAGGAACCGGCCTGATTCTCATCATCTACTCCTCGTCGCCACTCTAGCTATTACTCTTGCTCTCTTAATATATTGCTTCCCCATTTAATTACTATATTAACTCATCATTTTTCTTTTTTTTGCTAATTGTCCAGAAACTGTATAAACTCCCTTATGTCTCATTATTTCTTATAAATAAAAATATCTATCAAATAAATAAAATGAATGTTTCTTTATTCACCAAATTTGATTAATTAGGGTGCATGTCAATTGAGGAGGTCGAATTTGGGTTGCCGGGGTAAGTGTGTTATATTGACATCAACCGCTACCAGAAGCTCCAATGATTAGGGAGAGGGAGTCATGTGAAGACTGGCCAATTCTGAAAGAAGAAACCTATGAAGACACAAAATCTAAACGAGTAATCGAGATTGACCGGTTTATTAGTCAAGGTTAAATGATGAATTAAAAAATACATAATCAAAACTTAATTTTTGGTATTAGATTCAGGTAAGAAATTGCAAACTCATGGTTTAGTCAAAATAATATCTAAATTAACCTTTATTATATTATATATATATTAAATTTAAGATATTAAGATTTTAGGGTTTTATAAATAATTTGAATTTTATTATTTGAAAGAAATGAATTTATATTTATAAATTGACAAAAAGAAAAACTTATTATTTATTTAAATAAATTTATTTAACTGGTTTTATAAATATGATTTCTTTAGTGTTATTTGTTTGTTATTATTATACTTAATTATATATTGTTTTTTATATTAAGAATCTTTTCTGATAGTGTTAGCAAAAGCAAAATTTAAAGTTTAGCTTATATAATGAAGAGAAAGTAATCTTCAATGATCTGGGCTCATGGGCCGTACTATCAAGGAACAATATAAATAGGCCCATTCATAATCTTACTATTTTGATCCTTTTTACAAATATATATATATATATATATATATATATATATATATATATATAGAGGATATTTGTAACTAAACATTATTTCTAATTTAATGAAATAATTAATTATTATTTGAAAGTATCAATATCAAGTTAATGAATTTTATTATTTCATAATTACATTTGGATTCCAAGTAAAAATATAAAATATATGAAGAAGGTACTAATTAATTAATTAATTAATAATGATTGATTTATTTATTTATGCAAGAAAAACCCAACAACACCGAAACCGGCCTGCCTGCCTGCATCCCCATTTATCTCTTTCTTTCTCTCTCTTGTTTGTCATCTTCTTCCTCGAGCTTCAACCATGGCTGCTCTCCAACCTCAACTTCTCATCATCATCTTCTTCTTCTTCTTGTTTCTCTTTTCGTCTTGCTTTTCGTCTTCTCAAACCGATACCCCAACAGTGTTCGAAATCCTCCCTAAATATGGGCTCCCCAGTGGTCTTCTCCCTAATTCGGTCAAGTCTTATTCTCTCTCTTCCGAAGGCGATTTCGTCGTGGAGTTGGAGAATCCCTGCTACATCCACTTTGAGTATTTGGTCTATTACGAGACCAAGATCTCAGGAAAGCTCAAGTACGGATCCATAACTGTTCTAAAGGGGATTCAGGTCCAGAGATTCTTGTTGTGGTTCGATGTTGATGATATTAGGGTCGATTTACCTCCATCGGATAGTATATATTTCCAGGTTGGAATGATCAATAAGAGGCTTGATATTGATCAGTTTCAGACCCTTCATAACTGCTCCAGAAAGGCTATTTCTTCTTCTTCTCCTCCTCTCATAAATGAGGAGGAGATTCAGGTCCTTCCTTCCTTCCTTCCTTATTTTTTATATATGATCTATGATTCGGAGGAGGAGGAGATTCCTAGTTGTTGGTCAATCAATGCTTACATTACCAGTTTAATCCTTCTTGCTAACATGAAGATTGAAATATTATTTATTGACTCTGAATATTAATTAGGAGGCTTTTTAATTAGTAACCCATCACTTAGAACAGCCTAAGTTGGTGTAAATTTAACATCTCTTTGATCTATGTGCCATTTTGTTTGTGTATTAATCTTCTTATAAGCTGTATATGTGGATTGTTACAAAATCTATAGAAGTTGTTGTAATGTTATTTTCTTGACAATTTTCAGCTCCAAATCCCTAAAGATGACATTGAAATGTTGTTGTTAACCGAGTAGCAAACATGGATATAGAAGGAAGTGGAGGTGGGAGGAGGATTGTTGTAGACATTTTGCGCAAATTCAAGTATATCCCAAAACAAAACAAAACATTGTATCATTTGTACTAGTAATGTATATACAATATATGTAAGGCTGGTTCAATGGATAGGGTGGTGGTGATTTAGCAAACTCTAGCTGATATTTCCTTTTACTTTTCTACATAAACATGAT
This sequence comes from Impatiens glandulifera, assembly GCF_907164915.1. Lineage (NCBI taxonomy): Eukaryota > Viridiplantae > Streptophyta > Magnoliopsida > Ericales > Balsaminaceae > Impatiens > Impatiens glandulifera. Next base: position 8,180,606 of record NC_061864.1, on the reverse strand, counting down.
CATTTTTAACACATTTGGTAGGGTAAAAGTCACATTTGATCACTAACAGAGAATAAGGGTTTGTAAAAAGTAAGCACAACACTAATAATGTCAGTAGTTACAGAGCAATAGGAATCATCAAGAGAGATTTTGATCTCTCTCTCAACTATATGCTCTCAGCTAACAAACCAGAAAACAAAGGAAAAATCAATTATAAACTCCCTAAGGCTTCTCCTTCCTAACTGCCAAAAACCAAATATTATCCTCTTTTATCACAAAAAACCGACACTACCAGAAACCAAACTAAAACACCCCATTTTTCCTAGTCAAAGAGATTTAGAAAGCTCCATTTTGCGTCTTAATCCCAAGCACTAGTGGCACCGGGAGCATAACCACCACCATAACCACCACTATAACCACCGCCATAACCACCACCACCACCATAACTGGCATTCCCACCATAACCACCGCCACCATAACTGGCATTCCCACCATAACCACCGCCACCATAACTGGCATTCCCACCATAGTTATCACTCGCTCCCCCACTACCACTTCTATAGTTATAGGAACCGTCCCTACGAAAATCACGGCCACCAAATCGACCGCCTCCCCCTGAGCGACGATTCTTTCCTCCGCCAAATGAAGACCGAGCTGCATACTGTGAAAGCCAAGCAGGAACTTCTTGATTTGCTTCCTGCATTAACTCGGCTAAGGATCTCGCCATTGAAGAATTGTTTTCGTTGAAGAAGGCAGTAGCCATCCCTTTCTTTCCCGCTCTACCCGTTCGTCCTATTCTATGAACATAATCATCTATGTCATTAGGAAGGTCAAAGTTAACCACATGTGCAACATGAGGGATGTCAAGACCACGAGCTGCTACATCAGTTGCTACCAATATTGGGGTTCTTCCAGTCTTGAACGATCTAAGTGCCTGCTCTCTTTCCTGTATCCAAGTTCAAATACACAGCACAAATTTAGTGCATCCACTTCATCTATACCCAAAAATAAAAGATCACACCCTAGAAACAACAGATTTGTAGTGTCCAAGAATGCTACTGGAAAACTATTACCTGCTGAGATCTGTCGCCATGAATGCTAGTAGCAGGGAACCCATTTGAACCCAACCAGTATTCCAGCGCATTAGCTCCCTTTTTAGTCTCCACAAAAACAAGAGTTAAAGCTTGCTGCAACAAGGAAAAGATTGTAAAACAAAAAAGTATGTTAATCAGCAGAAGAATCAAGTCAGACAAAGTCAATTATGCAAGTCATGAAGAATTATGCACCACATAATCATATATGTAAATTAACATAGTTTGCAACCCCAAATCCTATATTGCCTTTACAATAGCAGGATAGCAAAGGCTCTTACTAAAGTTGCAAACGTAATATTTAATCAGTGATTTCTTTATCTGGAAAAAAATATCACAACATTATGAAATCATTAAAAGCTCGTTTGATGTAGGTCTTTTTCTGAAATAAACCCATTTTTTTGGAGGAAAATAAAATTTTGTTAGAAGAAAAATGGATTATTTGGGTTAAATAACTAAAATATTCTTTGTATTTCTCAATGCACATAGGATATTGCTCAGCAATGCGAGCTTCAATGTGGGGGCTGCTCATTGGAATATTTTAAATGATATAAGAATATTAAGTAAGGGTAGTTTTGTATGTTGGTTCATGATTTGAATGATGAAGTGATTGATTATGGGATAAGTTATTTGGCGCTTCATCGTCAAACAAGGCTAGGATAATCTGCAGTAACATTACCTGAAAATATTCAAAGCTCCTAAAGAAGTCTCTATCCAAAGAAAATAAAGAAACAAAAAAAATAAACCAAGCAATTCATCCATACCTTGTCAACAACAGCATTTGACCTCTGTGCATGAAGAAGATCCATTAGGTGGCTTCTCTTATCCGACTCTTGGACATACTCCACTCTTTGGACAATCAAATCAGTGCTGGAACCAACTCTTCCAACAGCAAGAAAAATGTAATTTGATAGAAAATCCGATGCAAGCTTCTACATTAAACAAACTTGAAAAAATTATACCCTGCAAGTGTCCCGGTACATGCAGAAATATGTGAAGAATATGCTATAGCTATGTAAATCGATAAAGGTTTTATAATGTGTGCCGCTAAAGACAATTATCAGACAGTTGGGAGACATAATGACCCTAAAGGAAGAATATTAAACATTGTTCACACACTTGCCAGTTTATAAAAATTGGTGAAGAATGCTACCGCCCCCATTAATAATAAAGAAAGCTTTCAAGGTAAATTGTGTATGAATATATTAATTGCATCAGACTAGATAATTTAACACATGTTGAAACAATTATAAACAAACAAACAAACCAACCTGTATCTCTTTTGGAAAAGTGGCACTAAATAGCATAGTTTGTCGAGCACCTGGTGGAGGCATGTTCATCATCTGAACGATTTTCCTTATTTGTGGCTCAAAACCCATGTCCAACATTCTATCTGCTTCATCTAGAGCCAAATAATGAATCGCCTCTAAAGAAATTCTAGCCCTCTCCAACAAATCCACCAATCGCCCAGGAGTTGCGACAAGTATGTCAACCCCTCTTTCCAGTTCCCGTAACTGCAAAAAAGATCACATGGATAGAATGAAATAATTATTAATACAAAAGGAAGATACAAAGTTATACAGCCTTCTAAGTTGGACTTGCAAGGAATAAATGTTGTGAGAGAACAAATGCAAACCATCACCACTGTAAAAAATTGCTAAAAACACCGGAAGACAAAAACCTGCACCCATTTACCATCTATGCCATTCTATTTTTTTCTATTTCATTTTCTTTTTTTGCTGAAATCTATCCTTTATGCCATTTACTTGGATTGAATATCTCAAACATTCCTATCATGAAAAAAGGCGGGTAGGAATGGAAAAATACTCAAATAGAGTCTACATTTATTTATCGTAAAAGATAATGTAGATGCACACATGAAAATATAAATGTGCACGATCAAAGCTCTTAAGTGATGCCTTTCTCAGTTGTGCTTGCCGCCTTTTCATCCCTTACTTGAGCTGGAGACTGACGAATGGGTGAATAAACTCCAAATGACCAGAAGGTAAATTAATGGACACACATGACCCCCACCAAATGAAAATCAACCATACAACATGTATTAATAACAACTAAAATATGCAAACAAGAGATCCAGACTGTTCAAAGAACATGAGCACTTAATCCAGTGGCTAAATTGTTAATGCTGATTAGCCACTTGACTTGATGAGCCCATCCAGAATAATTTGAGAAACTATACATAACAATTCAATGAACTTCTCAAGAGTCTTAATGAATCAAACATAACACAATACTTGTCCCAACAAAAGATTAGCGTGATGCAGATTAGGAGGATCTTTAAATGTTAAACAAATCAACGTCAGTGATATCATAAAGAACTCCAGATTAAGAAGTATAGTAGACATTGATAAATTTCATATTGCAATTAACAAAATAATTAGTGATGGTGACAACCTGTTGGGTAATAGGGGCTCCACCATATACAACAGCAACCTTTACACCAGTTTGGTAAGCAAATTTCCTAGCTTCATCATGAATCTGCAAATAACAGTAAGTCATTATGTGGTTCATTTCACCTTCCTACAAATAAATACAAGCGGTTACCATATGCAAGGTCAAGAAACTCACTTGCATTGATAATTCTCTGGTCGGAGAGATAATTAGGGCAAGTGGGAATGCCATACGTCCACGAGGCCGTCCCAGAGCAGCCTGGTTCATCATAATTCCACTAATAATTGGGAAACAAAAAGCAGCTGTCTTCCCAGAGCCAGTCTGAGCACAAGCCATCAGATCTCGCCCTGCAAGGGAGATAGGCATTGCATAACGCTGCACAGGTGTTGGTTTCACATACTTGCATCTTCGAATATTCAGATTCAGTGCTTCGCCTAGGTCTATCTCTGCAAAGGTATTAACTGGTGGTGGAACATCAGCACCACTGGTCTCAACTGGAATATCTTCATAAGCATCAAAGTTAATTCCTGCGTTTTGTACATCAGAGACAACAACATCTCCAAAATTCTCATTCTCCCCAAATGGATTAACTTCGTGCTCCCTTCCTCGGTCAAAGCTACCATTTCTGTTATTCCAACCACCACCATAACCAGACCGCACATGATCATTCCTAGGTGCATCCCAGCCACTACCCCCTGAACCAGGGCCTTGAGCTGAGCTAGTGTAAGGCAGCACTGCTGATGCTTGTGCATATGATTCATTGTAAGTAGGCCGATTACGTTGGTGTGGAGGAACATATGTGGACCTTGATGGTGCAGAAGTGTTACCAAAACCCCCATTTCCAACAGAAGCACCAGCCGCAGCCTTCTCAGCTGCAGAAACCGAGTCAGCCCATGAATTCTGCATAGCCAAATAAAAGTACACTCTCTTTTTCTTGGAACACGCTGCTTCCAAATCTCAAATTACACAAAAACGGAAGCTTTCAATTATCTGCAAAGTAGAATCCTCTGTCAATAGCAAGAATTGAGCTTCATCTAAGTATACAACTGATTCAATATGTAATCAGACAGTTCAAGTACGAAAATGAACAAGAAAATGCAGCACGTACAAATTAGCAGAAAATGTTAACATAACTTGCAAGAAGTTTGAATAAATCCCTAAGACAATCTATCGATATCAAAACCATTGATTCAGACAACAAGCATGAACATACTAGCAAAAAGACAACCGTTTAGTTCCAAAAAATTGTATTAAAACCTGAAATGAAACACCACCAGCGTCGTCAACGTATGAAAGAGATAGAGAGAATGCAGCAGAGAGAGCATACGTACTTTACTGATTACGAATAAAATGTACGGCTTGCTTGTATATATATGTGTGTGCTGCTGCGTACAAGAAAACGGACGACAAAGAAATGTAAACCTTTGAGCTGTTGACGACGGTCAAAATCAAACCCTAGTTTGTTGATGGACCTCTGTAATAACTTTTCTAAAGTTTTTTTGTAGGCAAGCATTATTTATTTATATGGAATGTAGTTATGATTATAATTAAATTTTTTAACTTTAATTTTTATTATAATTTGATTAAAATTAATTGATAAATTCTAAATAATCTTAAATAACTTGTTTTTTATAAAGAAACCAAATTTGATGTCATTTTGACTAAATATCAAAACAAAATTTTAAAATATCATTTCTTCTCAGGTAAAAAATTTTTTAATTCTTATATGGTGTCAAACTCAATCACTTACCAAAATTTTAGTCAATCTCTCTTTTATTTCCACTTCAAGAAATCAATAATCAATCTCAATTGGTCTTGACATTCATATTGTGACCTCACACTTTTAAATACTCGCCAAACCAACCCCAATAACCACCACCCGACATTCATCTTGTGACCACACACTTTCAAATGTTTGTTAAACCAATCATTAATTTCAACCTCAAACTCGACAAACCACCCACCACCCGACCTTCATCTCGTGACCTCACATTTTCAAATGATCGCCAAACAACCATAAATTTCGATCTCACACTCGACAAATCACCCACCACCCAACCCTCATCTCGTGACCTCACACTTTCAAATGCTCGTCAAACAACCACTAATTCCGATCTCAAACTCGACAAACCACCCACCACCCGACATTCATCTCGTGACTTTACACTTACAAATGTTCGTCATGCCAACCTCTAATTCCGACCTCATACTCGACAAACCACCCACCACCTGACCTTCATCTCGTGACATCACACTTTTAAATGTTCGCAAATCAACCACTAATTACGACCTCATATTTTCAGATGCATATCATTTGTTTAGGAATTGCGTCACCATATATTATAGTTAATAATACATTTTTGAAAATATAAATTTACATGTTTTGGAATTCGAACCCAGACTTTAAACATGAAATGTGAACACTTAAACCGTTAGACCACTTATGATTGTTGAATTTATTTTATTATTTTGTATTTAATATTTATTACTATTTAATTAATTTTTATATTAATATAAAAATTATTTATATTGATAAAGAAAATGTTATATATATATAATGTATATATAAAAAATAAAATGTATTTATATAAAATTAATGATGAAAAATAATATATATAATGTAACAAATAAATATAAAATTATGAAGTAGGTGTATTTATAAAAATAAATATATATATATATTTATTTATATATATATATATATGAGAAGTGATTGAGAACGAAAAGAATTGAAAAAAATATATAAGGAAATGATGTGTCATAATGTGATGATATAGATTAATGTGGTGTTGTTGACTTTAAAGATTATTATTATATATATATTATTTAGAGTAATGATACATACAGCACTCTTATACAGCACATTCACACAACATCTACTTCATTTGAAAAGAAAGAAAATATATATATTAAAAAAAATACAAGAGAGAGAAAAATATTTTCTCTTTCCTTCTAAATGAGGTAAGTGCTATGTAAGTGTTGTATAAGGGTGTTGTATATATTATGTATAACTTCTTATTGTTTAAAAATACTAATAAAAATAAATGTATAATTTGTTTAACTTTATGAAAACACAGTGTTTTATTTATTTTTTAAAAAATACAATTATATATGAAGTAATTTAAATTTGTTTAAATATAAAACTATTTTAATAAAAAAAATCAAATTATATATTTAATATATATAAATTATAAAAAAAAATTAAATATGTTGGTAAAATTAAAATTTTGATTTTTTGAGTTAATATAAATAAAATATATTATACTATATCACGAAGATAAAATTTTATTTTAGATATACAATTTTATATTTAGTTATAAAATATTTTATTTTATTTTATTTATGTATTTATATATATATATATATATATATAATAAATAACTTTATATTTATTTATATTTTAAAATTTTGATTTTTTGATTTTTTTAACATCTTTTTTCTTAATTTATTTTTTAATTTTCATATAAAAAAATATATTATATTATACAATTAAAAATTATACTATAAATACATTTTGAAATAAATAAGTTTACCTTAATAAATAAAATAAAAATATTAATAATAAAATTATTACAAATATAATATTTTCAATTGTTTATAAATAAGATGTGATAACCAATATATCATATAATATAATATTATTATTCTCTAAATATTAATATTATTATTATGTAATATAAAATTATAAATAACTAAAATTGATTATAATATTGAGTATATTTTTATTTAAGAACTTATAGGGAGTGAATGAAATAAAATCACACTAAAAAAAATGTACAAAGAGAGTATTGAGAGGAATTTATTATTTTTTCATCTAATTTGTACAATGTCATTCCTTCACTCCTATTTAAGCTTATAAGCGGTTCAATTCGGTCGGTTTATATACCAAAATGTACCACCAAACCTTTGGGGATCAGTTTGTCTAAATCATAAATCGTCGATTTTGGTTTATTGATCGGTTCAGTTTAAAAAATAACTAAACTTAAAATTTGTAAAACAAATAGATTTTTCTTCATAAATTTTAAATTTATTGAACAAGTTGTCTTGAATACTCTGTATCAAAACAATTTTAGTTGGGTTATAATCCTAAATCTATTTTTATAATGAATTTTTTTGAAACTTTGACATCAATTAAAAGTATGTGAAACCTCTCAACAAAACTAGAACAAGAAAGATAACAAATAAGATTAGATCATTAGCTATTATTAACATAAAATATTATGAGAAAAAAAGTGTGAGAAAAAAAAGGTTTCTATGCAAATAAATGAGAATGAAGAGCCTCTAATTCTCTCTCATTTACGCAGAGAATTATCTCAAACCTAGAAATATAACTTATCGGTTCGATTGGTGGTTCGGTTTGACAAACAATAAACCGACAAATTGAACCAAAAGACTTCGGTTCAAGTTATTTTAATCGTCGATTTTTCGGTTGACTGGTTCGACTTGTTTTTGGTTCAGTTTCAAGTGATTCAGTCGGTTCCAAACGATTCGGTCGATTTTTACTTAGGGGCCTAATTTTATCTTCTAAGTTCCCTCCTCTAAGCCTTCTCTTTTTATTTTTAATTTCATAAGAATAATAATATAAATACATTTAATAAAAAAACAAAATTTAATGGTTATTATAACATTGAAAAAAATTAATTAATATATATATATATAATTTAATATTTATGATAAAATAGAAATATAAAAGCTCAATCATCATATACTCACTTATCTCTTTGTAAATAATAATAATTAAAATCTTAAAATATTTTTTAATTATAAATTAATATCAACTTTTTCAATGAGAATTTGAACATATTGGTAACAATAAACTAATCAGTATTAATTAACGGTTCATTTATTCAGAAGACACGAGCTTTCCCAAATTATATGGTAGCTGATAAGACTAGGGTTCTGCAAAAGGCTATGAGGAATCAGGATCTGAGATTTGAAGAGGTGGAAGAAGGTGAGTATCGGTCTGATTTCTCCCAACACTAATGAGTAATGGCAACCTCGACGATCAGCAGATTACTCTGCTTATCCAATGCAAGTTTTGTCCGAGCAAGAGGTTATTTATTTTTCGAGAAAGTAACAAGAGGTCATTTCTGTATCTTCTATCTGCTTCTAGATTAATCCTGTATATCATTTTCTAAATATTGAACACTTACGTGCGGAATTTTTGTGGATCATGAGTATGTTTGTTTTATTTTAGATCCTCGTTTCTAAAGTTTATGAGTTCAGCTATCTGAATTTTAACATCTTCCCCTAGGAATTATCGTTTCATGTCCACCTCTGGGAGTTTGAGATTATTGAAATGCTCACATGGAGAGTTCAACCTAGGTAGAACTTTAGTCTCTGATAGCTTGGGCAGAAGATATTTTGGAAATAGTCATCTGAACTTAGTCATCTTAAATAGAAGAACCAATATTTGGGAGAGTCATGTGTTACATTTGGACAGACTACTTATGAGAATATTCCAATGCTAGAACAAGGAGATGGATATATGTCCCCTCTCTATAATCAAGATTGATGAATCTGAGTCAGTAATCTATATCTCGTCTATATGTACCTTTGCAGAGAATGCCGGGAAGATCTTTACCAATCTGTTTGACTATTTTCCTCTCACAGCACTGGTTAGTATGGATTCAACCTATCAATTAATAACTTTAGTTGAATAACATGTGAAAATCTTGCTTCATTACGTCAGTATTGACTTATAAAACAAACAGAAGACGTGTTTTAGCTGAACAAACATTTTGTCTTTTTCCATTTCATCACAATTTGATCACATTATTAGGGAGTGTTAATATCATGTAAATCCTTTGAAATGCATGTCTGGAATGCTACAGTCTTATAAATAAAGCCTGTGTAGTTGATGTTGATGTCTACCTCAACCTTGTTTGATTTTTGTTAATACTTCATTTAAGGAATCCAAATTTTGGTCTTGTGGTTAATAATTTGATTCTTAAAGGGGAGTCATGGGTTTGATTTCCCATCTCAATGAACTATGAAAATCATCTTGGAAATTGAAGACTGTTGAGGCCACAGTTTTATTCAGGTATTTTGATATATTTATAATATATATTTCTTTATTCTTCTGAAAACCAGTGTTTTTTCCCTGGAGGATGCTAGCCCAACATCCACCACCATTGACTTTTTGCTTTGTCGTTATTGCATAAACGTCAAGATTTTATTGATATTTTGACCTCTTTCAAAAGAAAAGAAAGAAAACTATGTTACACAATTCAATACAGAAATAAAGTGTGCATTGCGGTAACTCAGCCCAAGGGAGACAATTCATTTTCATTAAATCCAGTTAACCAAACTAGGCGCTGAGAGAGATCTGGTGTATGCTAAAGGCAATGTAAGTAGCTTTTTTGTCCTTCCAACATATGCTCTCTTTGTCAAATTATCATAATCATTATCCTCAATTGCATCCAATATCTCCCTATAAATTAACAAGGAAGCCCACACCTGGCACACAAGAAAAAAGGAAATAGATAAAAAGTAAACCAAAAGTGCCTAAAATTTGGCATTTCAGAAACAGTGAAAGTTTACCGGCCAACGGCTGGCCTTGTCAAGCTTAGAAGCTCCCTCCTCCGCTTGGTTAAAGTAGAACCTCGCCCTAGCAATCTGCTTTTTCATGAAATGCCTCCATCTATCACTCACCTTTCTTGAGAAAACATCCGCATCACTCAATCCGAATTGCCTGAGCTCATCTTGAGGAAGGTACACCCTCCCTCTCAATGCACTAAGAAAAAATCAATATCTTTCTAAAGACTCATGAAGTAATTAGTAAAGAGTTATAACTTACTCCTCTCCCACATCTCTTAGAATATTAGTAAGCTGATTCCCGATTCCCAAATATAGAGCTGCATTGTATATACTCTGAGATAAAACAACAGCCTCTGGTGCGATACCCATTACTGGGACGCTCATCAGGCCAACAGTCCCAGCCACACAGTAGCAGTACAAATAGAGTTGCTGAAAATTTTCATATCGATCCTTCCTCAGGTCCATTCGCATTCCCTCTATCATGTCCTTAAATGGCTACATTCCACAGCACGGATGTTTAACTTGTGCCATTGAGAAGGATTTTGACACAAAACAAAATAAAAGTACTATTGGATACCCATTTGGAAACTAAATTTAGTGATAGATTTAGAAATTTATTATTGTTTCAGAGACAGATTCAGAAACAATAATTGTTTTTAAATGGGGGCAATTATATATTACCTTGATGTCTAGAGGGAACTTTTGGATAGTATCAGTAAGAGTAGCATCCAACGTATCATAGGGTTTGCCATTGAAGATGTCTTGCAGCCTTTCTTCCCATCGATCCAAAACTGTCGACCCCATGTAAATGGAATTTGGTCCGTCCACAAGCTCGTCTGTCCTCCTGCACCAAACTGAAAAGAGGTGGGTCCTAGTCCCAGTCCCAGTCCCGTGAAACTTATATTTTTAGTTCCTTTTCGAAAATTGAAATTGCTTACCATAGATTGCCCATATTGCTTTTTGTCTATCTTCTGTCATTAGTTTTGTCCCTGAAATCATAGCAGAGATTATCAGACACTATTCTCATAAAGATTTATCACACAATTTGGAGTGAAAACACACACCTAAATAGAATGTCTTTGCATATTCAGCACAAATATTCCTGCATGTCTGGTAAGATTCATGGAGAACCATATCCTGCAAATATGACTTCCTGTGAATTTCTTCCTGGTTGAAGACATTTTTGGTCCGAGTTTGTTGTCTTTGGATGATATCTTTGATGTGGAGATCAGGATGAGGGATCCCTTGGACAGACAACTCAGGAAATGTTATTGGGCTAATGATCTTGTTTGGAGCCATGGCTAGTTCTGCTCTTATGATGACTTCATGTGACTTTGGTTTGAAACTTCTGCCTGCTTTTATGCAAGGCCTGGCTGATAAAAAAGATGTTGCACTCATTTAAGAAGGTTTTACTGTCTATAGTGAGTAAGAGAGAATTCTTGGGGAATCAAACACTTTTGAAGATATTAGAGGGTCTGAAACATTGAGCTGGTTTTCATTTATCAATTGTGTGCTTTGTTTATTTCATATAGGAAGTATAATGAAATGGGCAAGTAAAGCTATAGAGATAGGAAGATGCTTTTTCAGCATATTTAGACTTTTTCTGTAGCAAAAAATTAGGATCTTCATTTAAGTTGATACCTATTTAGATAAATCCAAATCCAAAATAGTCACATATTTTATTGATGGTGTTTGGTTAGCTCCAAAATAAAATTCAAATTGAAGATCCTAACATTCTCATGGTTGATGAACATTTGTTATAAAACTAACTACCCACAAGTATTCAACAGAAGTCACATCATCACTCCGAATTATTCGGAAAGTTAGTTAATGTATTGGTTTTACTTGTATGCATGTCGAACCGATCATCTATTATGTATTGCATCGGTCTTCTTGTCGACTTAGTTACCCGTTGAACAGGGAAATATCTATAACCTTTCTTTTTCACTGGAAATCGTCTATCCAAGAGAATGTTAGGGAATAGACTAATGATTAAATCTGCTAATGTTAGGGCAATATATTTCTAACTTATTCCAGAAACTTATCTATGAGATGATCCTTTTCGACTTGCTAAGAATCAGATTTGTTACATAAAATGTTTTCCTAATAATCAACTTATTACAGAAAACATTTTATTCTGAATATTCGAATTGTCAAAATCAAATAGAACCAGGCTGTAACCTAAAATGTTTTCCTAATAATCAACTTATTCCAGAAAACATTTTATTTTGAATATTCGAATTGCTAAAATCGAATCAATCATGGTGTTGAAATATATTATAAAGTTTGAAATATATAATAATAATAATAGTATAAGATTATTATTTTTTTGTAAAAAGAAAAAATATTTATCTTGTACCGATTTATACATAGTTTTTTTATTATTCCTATTATTATTTTATGTTATTTTTTTAAATAGATTTTATATATAATTGTATTATTTAACCATGATCATGCTCCCCCTTGAGTAAGCCCAACTAGTCTTTGGTTAGGAGTTAGACCTCACGTCAGCCCACTTAAGTTTTTAAAACTAAAAAAGTTCATTTTTTTACTAATTTTTTTTAGAGTAATGATAGAGAGCGGTAAAAATTTTGACAAGAATGTGTAGGGAATGATGCGTCATATTCTAAGTGGATTGAAAGTTTAATATGACAGAATTTTCAGATTTTCAAACTAATTAGAATGTGACACATCATTCTCTACACATTCTTGTCAAGATTCTTCACGCTCCTGTCATTACTCTTTTTTTTGAATAATGATAGAGAGCGGTAAATATCTTGACAAAAATGTGTAGGGAATGATGTGTCACATTTTAAGTGGATTAAAAATTTAATAGGAGAGAGAATTTTCAGATTTTCAAACCAATTAGAATGTGACACATCATTCTCTACACATTTTTGTCAAGATTCTTTCCGCTCCCTATCATTACTCTTTTTTTTTTAGTAATGATAGAGAGCTGTAAAAATTTTGACAATAATGGGTAGGGAATGATGTGTCACATTCTAAGTGGATTAAAAATTTAATAGAGAGAGAATTTTCAGATTTTCAAACCAATTAGAATGTGACACATCATTCTTTACACATTCTTGTCAAGATTCTTTCTACTCCCTATCATTACTCTTTTTTTTAGTAATGATAGAGAACTGTAAAAATCTTGACAAGAATGTGTAGGGAATGATGTGTGACATTCTAAATGGATTGAAAATTTAATATGAGAAAGAATTTTCAGATTTTTAAACCAATTTGAATGTGACACATCATTTTCTACACATTCTTGTCAAGATTTTTACCGCTCTCTATCATTACTCAAAAAAGAGAGTAATGATAGCGAGCGGGAAGAATCTTGACAAGAATGTGTAGAGAATGATGTGTCACATTCTAATTGGTTTGAAAATCTGAAAATTCTCACTCCTATTAAATTTTCAATCCACTTAGAATGTTATTAATAGATAATTGTTATTTATATACAATTAAGTTACTAAGCAATTTAAAAATCATATATATTTTTTTCTTCTTATGAAGCCAGCACAATTATGATTAATTTGACTTCAAATAATATGAAATATCAAATTTGAGCATATGACATAAATTTTGTTTATTTAAGAAATCATACACCATTTTGTTGATGCTATGTTTTTTTTTCGAGTTTTTTTTATTTTAAAGTTTCTTTTCAGCCTTTTGTTTGGTATCTTTGTGTTTGTTACCTTTTCATTATTATTTGTTTATTTTAATAGTAAGTTAGCACCAGCAAATTATGCCTGCACTTAATTTGTTACTTTTTATTCAAACTTGTTAAATAAAAAAAATGAAAGCACATGATTTGACGTCTTGGGCCACACATCCAATAATTTAACACATGTGGGCCAACTGGGATTTAACTTCACAAGTTTTATTTCAAAAAAATAATAAAAAAAAAAAGTAGGGTCAAAGAATATAAAATGTAAAAAAATTCAAATAATGATATAAAATTATTGTTTTTTTCTTTTTATTTTAATTTTAATTTATATTTAAATTATATGAATGGTTAATTTTTAAATGAAGTACATAATTTCCACACTTTTAATGGTTAGTTGTTTGTTCACATCGTATTTGATGTATCCTTAAAAATATAATTTTGAATACTTACTATAAATATTTATTCTGAACTTAATATTTGTTATATAAAAAAAAGTTAAAAGTTTGGGAAATCAAAAGTGTAATAAAATTGACCCATCATACTACACTATAGTCTACTACTACTTCACTAGAAAAGGAAATCTCCGTTGACAACTAGTAGATATATTTAACCAAGAAAAAAAACTTTCTAGAAGGTTTATTTATTCTGAAAATAATCCTGACTTATTTAGAAAATAAAAACATGATAAAATGAAAGTAAATTATTTAAGTTAAATAAATTAAAATATTAATTTATGTTTATATTTAAAATATTATATTCGGCCTAAAACCAAACATCTCAAACTTATTTTATAAGAAATTTTTTGTTCTATTATTACTTAAAATAAATTCGGATAGAAAAAAAATACTCTAATGTCATGTGACGAAGGGACCAAGTTAGAATTTAAAATTTATCTAAGGCAGAGGTGGGTTTAAACACAAAAAAATATATATATGTTAAAGGAATGTGAATGACCTATAATTTTTTTTTTCAAATTTAATTTATTATTTGTTTCTCTAATTAAAAATAATAATTCACATATTTCATTTACTTATTTAATGTATTTTTTTTTCTTCCCACTCATCAAAAAAATAATATATTTTTCAAACTCAGTTTAACTCTAATTTTTTTGATTCGTGGTTATCTCTATTATTGAATTTCATATATTTTGGTGGTGTTTTAAAGAAAATTATTTACTTTTTGAACTATCTTAAGGTCTTGTTTTCTTTGTTTTTAAAAAACTCATTTAAAATTAATTTTTCAATCAATCACGTCACTTATTTCATTAATCAAAATATTAAAATATCATTTATTTTAAATTATTATTTTATATTTTATTAATATATATCAATATCTTTTAAGTTTTATTATTAAAAATAATTATCACTTTCTCAAAATCATCGTCCATCATTATTTTTTTCTTCTAATAGCATGGTCTTAATCTATTTTTTTACTATCATCTATTTTTAAAAAGAAAATGTTATGGTTTTATTTTTACCATTTAAAATATAGTCAGATTTTTATTTTGAGTTATGCTTACATGGAATTTAAAATAAAATAAAAAATGAGATAAAGATATTTAATATATAATATATTATTATTTTTGGTTCAATCATTCATTGGATCGGGATGCCGCAGAGTGATTTGGATTGGATAGGATAGAAAATACAATAACACGTACTTGGGGTCCACGTGGTACATCCATGCAATCCTTATCCATTGGGTATTAATTACCATTTGGATATTTATTTATCATTTGCATTCGTGTCTATCTCTCTATGGGATGAGGAGGAACTATATCAATATTATTAACTGTATTTAACAGCATTCATTGCGAGTTAAGGATAGACTCATTTTTTCAAATAATTTTTAAACGAGTCAATGACCATCTTTTCATCTTGTTAAGATAGGGTTGAATAAACAGAAAAATTATGGCCTTCTTCTCTTTAAATTTTTTAAAAAACTTATTCAAAAATAATTTTTAATCAATCACTTTTAAATAAATTAAAATATTTTTTATTTTAAATTATTATTTTTTTATTTTATTCATATATATCAATACCCTTTAATTTTTTTTATCAAAAATAATCATCACCTCCTCAAAATCATCACCCATCATTACTTTTTTTCCTTAATAATTTTTTTTAAAAATTCAATCTAAAATATATAAAAGCACTAGTTAAGAGAATATTATTTTATTTTTATTCAAACATTTTCCTATTTAATTGACTATTATTTTAGAGCTAGTTTGATCTCGGTTTTTCTTATAATATAAAAAATCTATATTATTTGATAAAAAAAACAATTTATTTTAATTTGTTTAAAGTAAATTATTAAAATATTTTTTATGTATATATAATTTAAAATATAAAGTAAGAGAATTTTGATATTTTTATTGATAAATTAAATTATGTGATGATAATAATAAATTTATTAAAGAAATAATCTTTTTAAATAAAAAGAAGTCAAAATGCTAATGCCTTGTTTTGGATTGAGATTTTTAAAAAATTTGAGAAAAAAATAATAATAATTGGTTATGATTTTGAGAAGTTGATGATTATTTTTACTAAAATGACTTAAAGAGTATTAATATATATAAATAAAATAAAAAATAATAATTTAAAATAAATAGTATTTTAGTATTTTGGTTAATGAAATTAATTATATGATTGTTGAGAAGTGATTATTAGAAGAAAAAAATTTGTAATTTTTTTTTAAAACTCAAACAAAACATGATAATACAAAATCAAACAACTTATAAAATGATAAATTATTGTTTAATATTATTTTCTATTTAAATTTAATAAATATAAAATAAGGCTTTGTTCGGTTATGAATGTTTTTTAAAACTAATAGAGAGAAAAATTAAATAATGGACAATGATTTTGAAAAGATAATGATTATTTTTTGTAAAAATACTTAAAATATTATATATATATATATATATATAAATAAAATAATAATTTAAAATATATATTATTTTAGTATTTTAGTTAAGGAAATAAGTGAAGTAATCAGTGAAAAGTGATTAATTGAAAATTGATTTGGTAAAGATTAAAATAAAAATATTTACTGAACAAGGGCTAAAAATATTTTGCTGGGCGACAATTTTTTATCCGATATGAAAACACGACCGAATCACATAATTAATGAATAAATTAAAATCGGATCGAACTTAAATGACCCAAATATAATTTGATAAACAATTTATATATTTTATATTTTTTTATTCACTCACTAATATATATTTTTTAAATTAAAATTATAAACGGACTTGTAATTAAAAAAAAAATAAAAGACATCATCGTTGTCCCACACACAACTTGCACATGCTAGCCCCATGACTACTCTCTCTCTCTCTCTCTTTCCACATGTACGGTGGTCACAGTAACGTTCTAGAAGCAAGAAAAGCTGTTATTTTTGATAAGGTTAGAATGGTCATTTTAAAAGTCGGTCCCATCCACGCACTCTCCCCCATGCATGTCAATTGCTAGCCAACCAATCATATACAAGAGGGCGGTGATGTTCTAGAAGCAATACCAAGGCCTTGTTTGTTTCCTCCATTCATCTTTTAATTATCTATTTAAAGCTTACAATTCTTTTTAATTAAATTATGCACAAATATTTTAATTCATATTTACATTACAGATTTAAATATATCTTTCTAATATTATATTTACTTTACTAATATATTTTTGACTTCATAGCCTGATAGAATCATATAATATACGTCATACCTTATTTGATTCATTAAATAATTCATATTAATTAAATTTATAATAATAATAAGTATTAATCCTTCAGAGGAAGGCGGTGATGTTCTAGAAGCAAAAACAAAGCCTTGTTTGTTCTTATAGATTCTTATTTAAGGCAGTGAAAGCACAATACTAACGAAAATAAATAAATAAATACCCATTTTAAAATATTATAAAAATATTGACAATTAATTTGATTCCATTTTATTCTAATTTTAATATGTAAAATGAATAAGGCAAATAATATGAAAAAAGAAAAAAGAAAAAAAGAAATAAGCCTAACAAATATTAGGTATATGAATATTTTGGGAATAAATTGAATCAATCTAATTCTATAAAAAAAAAAAGTGTTCTAACGTATTTTCAAACAAAAATAATAAATACGAACTTCTTATGGTATCATTTAGTTTTAACAAGTAAATAACTAAGGAATAATTTAATTCAAAATATTCATTTAAACATTGATATTTAATGTTTTTCCTTTGTTAGATTGATGACATGATTGAAATAAAATAAAAAATAAAAATACTAAAAGTCTAAAAATCAAGAGAAAAAACAGCCATATATAGACATCTTAAATTGTTTTCAAGGCACTTGAATTATGGCGGAAAACATGGCCCCCCATAGAATAATAGAGTTTCCAACACAATTTGTTCGTTTAAAAGGGAAAATGGACAAGTAGTTACGTTTGGTATGAGTTTGTTTCATATATATATATATATGTTAAATTATTTTTCATTTTTTAATTATTCAATCATTTAATTTATTTATTACAATATTAAAAATTTATTTCAAAAAAAAATTAACCCCAACTAGTTAGGCCTTGTTTGAGGAAAAAGTTTTTTTAGGTTTTATCTGAGTTTTATCAAAAAAAAAAAAAAAAAAAAAAAAAAAAAAAACATTGTTTTGATAAAAAATAGAAAAAAATTGATTTTAAAATTTGAAAACTAATTTGTCTTTTGACTTTAGAGGATATAGTGTAGGTGAGAGAATGATGGTTTATAGATATGATAATTTTGATAAAAATATTTAATTTGATAGTCGATAAATATTTAAATTTTGGGATAAAAACTGAGTTTTATCTCAAAAACTCTTTCATCAAACAAGACCTTAACCAACTTCAAACAATTTTTATTTTATAATGGGAACTCAGAACCTATGATATTCACTTTTTTATTTATTTATTTGTTTTTGTCTTGTAGACAAGAGAATAGGGATAAGTTTTGGAGGTAAAAACTCGGTTTAGCATGATTTGGAGAAAAATTGGGTTTGTATGTATTTACTTAAATATTTTTATCTTTAATAAATAATAAAATATTTAAATAATGTAAAATTAGAATTTTATTCATGAATTGAATTATAAACAAATATAAAATTAGATGGTTGGGTTTTGAAAAAAAAAATCACCTAATAAGCTTATATGGAACAAATCTCATTTTTTATTTACAAGATGTTGGAGCAAATAAACTAGAAAGTGATATATTTTTTATGAATTAAAATGAGCATTTTACCGACATCTAATTAGAATATTGCTTCCATTTGTTACATCATATCCTATAAGAGTAATTTAAAGTGACCCACATGAAAGCAAAACAGAAAAAGACGGCGCCATTTTAAATTTTATAATTTGTCACATATTTTCTTCCAAGTCTAAACACATTTAATTTCTTTGATTTTTTGTTTTTGGTTTTGTTTTCATGGTGACTAAAGTGTTTATTCGAGATTTTCAAATATAATATTTTTTTAAGTAACTAGAAAGAAATTGTGTATTTGAAACATAATTTGTGTTTTTTTATTGTATTAGAAAACAATATTTTTAATTAGTTTCTAATTTAAACGAAATTTAAATAATCAAATTAATTAATACCTTAATTTAGGAACTATTATTGTAACAAAAATAATCAAAATGATGTCATATAATTTAATTTAGTTGTTTTTAATTTATTATTTTTAAAAAATTAAAAATATCACATAAATTATATATTATTTTATATTAATGACAAATACATTCATAAACTATAAACTTGATTTTATCATATTAGTTTTAATTTATATAAAAAATAAAATTTACATAATTATTTATTATATAAGTAATTTATAAATTCTTAAAAAAATATATATATTTATTTCATTGTTCAATAACCTTTGTTTGATAAAAAAAATTATATTGGTTGAGGAAAGTTTTTGGGTTTTTCTTAGAAATTCTTCTAAAAACCTTTATTTAATAAATACGAAGAAAATAAAAATAATTTTTAAAATTTAAAGACTAGTTTATCCTTTAATTTTAGAGTATATGATTTAGGTAAGAGAATTGTGACTTAGAAAGAGAATAAAATTATAAGATAATTTTGGTATTTAAATAAATAAAAATATTGATTAAATTGTTGATATAATATTTGAATTTTGGAATAAAAACTAGGTTTTATCTAAAATAAACAAACATCAAACCAGGCTTGTTTGATGTTATGGTTTTATTTTGAATTTTATAGAATTTTATTCCAAAATTTAATTATTTTTTCATCCCTCGTTTAAACTATTTAATCACTTAAACTATAAGATTTTTTATTTTATTTTTAACCATAAAAAATATTTTTTAGAAAAATTAATTAAACATGGGTTTTAGGGTCAAAATGATTTAATTAATAAAATAGGTCAGGTAATAAATGAAAAAGGTCAATAAAATAATATGATTGAATTTTTTAATATACTTTATTATATTTTAAATAAAAATAAAGAATTAGATATATATATATAATAAAAAGTGAATAAAATAATACTTTTTCTGGATTTTGAAAATTAATTTATATTTATCTAGTCTTTTTATTTATAAGATGTGCATATAATTGGATATGTTAACTACAATCCACAAAGCCTTCTATTTGGTAAGAAGTATAACATTGTAATTCAGTAAAATGTATTAATTGTTTGGTTGAAAATTTTTATAACAGTAATATTACCTAATATAACCGATATAATTTATACCTTAAACTAAATATAAATTTATAACTGTCTCTACCTGTTACAAACCTTCACTAAAATTTTAATTCACGATTACTCTCATTATACTTTTTTTATTATACTTTGTTTACATAACACTCATTTGTTGTTTATCATTTTTCTTCTAATCCTCTCTTATCTTCATTGTTTCGTCTAAAAAAAATAATATAGTGTTGGTGGATAGTATTAATTATTTATAAATATTTGTATAATTATAAGGATTAAAATATTTATATAATTATAAAGATTAAAATTTTATATACAAAATAATGTAATCATATAATAATATTATTTATTTAAAAAATATATTTATATAATAATTATATATTAATTTTTTTTATTAATTTTAATATAATTAATAATAAAAATACATCTAAAATAAATATTATGATTAATAATACAAACTACCTATAAAATAATAATTAAAAATAATTTATATAAATATAAGGGTAAAATAGTCTTTTACATATTTTACTACCTTTTAATACCACCAACCAAACACAAAATAATAAAATTTATACTTATTTTTATACTCTAAACAAAATACTATTAACTTATATAATTTATACCTTCTAATACCTCTTTATAACTTATATCTAAATAACTAATATTAATATGTAAAATACTTAACAAAGTAAACATTAAATATATAAAAAGAACAATTAAAAAAGAAAAAGAAAAAATCAAAATCCAATCCTCTCTGCACACATAAATACCCTTTCGCACAGTCATTTATTTCTCATCTCTTTCTTTCTTTCTAATCTCAAAATCTCCATGGATGAACTTGATCTTATTCCTGGTTTGCCTGAAGAACTTGGTGTTGAATGTCTAGCTCGTCTTCATTACAAGGCTAGACCTTCCGCCTCAAGAGCCTGCCGTCGATGGCTAAACCTTCTAGAAACCCCTCAATTTTACTCTCTCAGAAAACAGCTTGGATTTACCAATCATATGGCTTGCTTACTCCAATCCCTTCCACCACCGCCATCATCTAAATCATCTCCATCGGAACAAGACGACGGAAAAACCACCGCCGCCGCCGCCTCCTCCTCTCCGAGTTGCGTAATCACCGTGTTTGATCCCGCCACTCGCGAGTGGGATCGTCTTCCCCATATCCCTAATTCCACAAACGGGCTCCCGTTATTCTGTCAAATCGCAAGTTCGGAAGGTAAACTCGTCCTGATGGGTGGATGGGACCCGGTGAGTTACGACCCGGTGAGTTCCGTCTTCGTGTTCGATTTCGTAACTCGCAGGTGGAGGCGAGGTAAGGATATGCCATCCAGGAGGTCTTTCTTCGCGATCGGTGCCGTAGACTGCAAGGTTTTAATCGCCGGCGGTCACGACGTGAACAAGAACGCTTTGGATTCGGCTTGGGCTTATGATGTGAGGAAAGACGAATGGTCCGAATTGCCTAAAATGAGCCATGAACGTGACGAGTGCGAAGGGCTCGTGATTGGAGACGAGTTCTGGGTTATTAGTGGTTACATGACCGAGTTTCAAGGCGCGTTTGAGGCTAGCGCTGAGGTTTATAATCTCGAAACTCAACAGTGGCGACGAGTTGAATCCGCTTGGACTCCCGGTCAGTGCCCTAGGTCTTGCGCTCGGTTAGGGAAAGACGGAAGGCTCACGAGTTGGTCCGAGTTGGACTCGTCTCTTGCCGCAACTGCTTGTGGGGTCATATTGGGGGCCCAAAGTTTAGTAATGGGCTCGGCCCATCAAGGTTCACCGTTAGGGTTTTACATCGTGGCGGGGCAAGACGGTAATTTGGAAAGAATGGATGTGCCTGATGAGTTTTCTGGTTTTGTTCAATCAATCTGTTGCGTACAAGTTTAAATAAATAAATAAATCTAGAGGGCTAGTTTGTTTCTTAAGGAAAATACATCACTACACTAGTCAAGAGATATTGTAAATAGCGTCAGGATTCCAAACTAGACCCTATCTTACTGTATTGTGTATTTTAGAGTTATATATATATATATATATGATATATTTTGGTTGTGTAACCTTCTTTGGAACTTGTACAGTATAATTGATATAAAAAATAATATTGTTTTTAGTATTATAATATTTTTTTTGAAATAAAAAATGTAGCCATAATTTGTCTTTTGAAGGGCTTTTATTGTCGTTAGAAAAAGAATAACCTCAACTATTTTTTAAATGAGAAATGATTAGGAGTGAGAATAACTATTTTTGAAATGAGAAATGATTGAGAGTGGGAATTTGAGGGAGGAAATGATGTGGCGCAATTTAATTAGTCAAAAAAATAATAAAATTTATCTATTTTCTCACATTTTATTATTTTTTTAACCTGACACATTATTTCCTCCCCGTCACTTCTCTTTTTAAATATCTAAAAGCATATATTAATTAATTTGAGTCGTTGACATAGTTCCCAATTGAATGTGTGTGGGGTTATTTGCTTAACTTTATAACTCAGTGTTCTAAAATAAAATTTCTCAATAATTAAGATATATATGAAGTAAAAAATCTATATATATATATATATAATGATGCTTAATTTTTAAAGTATCCGGATTGTCGGGTCGAGAGCTGTCGTTAATTTGAATATATGTGAGAGTAAATGGATACTTGAGTCGAATTATGGGTTGAGCCGCCCATAAAAGTTTTACCGTAATATTTTTTTTCACGGTTTTTTATATTATTACTTGTGCATTTGCACGAGATAATAAACTTGTTATTTTAATAAAGTGAAATGAACTTTTATTAAGAATAAAATAAAGTAATTTATTTGATGGAAAAAGTGCATATAATGGAGTAGGACATTGACATTGATTGTTTGGTTAAATTTTCAATTGCATTGCTAACGACAATATTTGATAATAACGTTGCTGGATATTTTTTTCTTGATTGATTAGATAAAGTCAAAATGATAGAAATTATAACAAATTTATGTAGCGATAAGAATAATAAAATGTGAGGACAGACAATAATACGCTGCGAGACAGAGAAAACAATGTCCAACCTTGTCAGATTATCATAGTTCTTCTGAAAATTAATATATATATATATATCAAGCATTAGTTTTCTATTAATGAAAAATAAACAGATTTGTAACATTTTGCAAATTAATATTGTATTCATTACAATGTTTTGTTTAGCTGTATAGACTATTAAATAGAAATTATAATATATTAAAAAACATGATTTTCAGGGATTCAATCAATTTTAAATAAAATTCCTAAAATTCAATGAATCCAAATCTAATTATTAAAATCTTCTTTATTTTACACATCTTCCAAAATAGTGGTGTTAGAAGTCAAATTTTAGACTCATTACCAACAAGGTTTGGCTTGGCATAGATTGGTACCGACTTAATAGAGTTCCAAATAATACTCTCAATCGTCTTGTTCAGACATTTGAGGATCATTTTCCGTCTTTGGTTGGTTATCCCCGATGTTTAGAGTGTTCTATGCGGAAAAAAAATGTATTTTTATTTTTTATTTTTAACTTCATATGTTTTATGTTATATTAAAAATATAATAGTTTTGATTTGATTTAACCAAAGAAAAGAAAATGACAATAATAAGAATAAAATTGGGGGCACTAAAACATTGATTTCTTCTCCTAAGCAACCCTATAGCTATAATTAGAATGTAAGACGAGGCAGAGCACATGGGTTGGGTTACACATTAAGATATTAATGAGTTAATTATCATGATTATACTAATTAATTAATTAATTTAATAGGAGTCCAATTACAGGCCAAGAAAATGGACAGGTTGTGATCACATGGGAATAAGAACAACAATAAGGATTAAGCTGTAAGCTTTAATCATTAAGGATTCATTCCTATATAATTATTTGTGTTGTATTACTCTATCTTTTTAAACATACAACTTGCCTAACCTAAGACTCACACAAAGAACATGTCATGTGAGGTTTGGTGTTTCAGTTTTCCAAGGTGGTTGGTATCATCATCATCATTGTAACAATTTTTAATAATTAATTGTTGACTGTAACAGAAGTTATCCAGATTGATCCGAATCGTTCTTTTGTAATCGATATCGTTTCGCCACCCCCACCCCATATGTTTGGTTTGATCGTGATTGATTGATGAATGAATGATAAATAGAGTTTGTTTTTCGGTGGTTGGCACAAAAAATAAATACATAGGCCAATATTTGAGCTGTATTAAATGCTCTACTACTAGTTGGTTGGAATCTGTTTACAAATAAATTGAATTCATTAAATGTAAGTTGTGAACATGTTTCATTCTAAAATAATATGAAATTATTATTAATTAACTAGACAAATATCAATCATACTTTTTATTGTTTACAACAACAGTTATTGGATATTATCATATTGTTTACAACAACAATTATTGGATATTATCATAAGAAACTTGATATTAACCATCAAATCCGACTCCTAACAGCAGCAGCAGCTGCGTAAATCTCCTGTTTCAGTTGATCCCGCAGTACTCTTCTCAGCAATTTATTCGAAGCTGTTCTTGGAAACTCCTCAACAATCTTGACATAGCTCACCTGACAACAATCAGTAAACAAACCAGAAAAAAGTATATCAGATCTTAGTGTCACCCGCGATTCGAATTTGAAGAATAAAAAAACTTATCGTGTAGGACCTTGAACAGAGGATTCAGGTTCATTTGAATGGTTTTAGTCAGTTTTGTCTTTAACATTTCTGGTTCTGCAGTAAAACCGTGCCTTAAAACAACAAAGATTGCCAGCTGCTCCGGCCCACCAGTTGGAGGAGAAATGCTTACAGCAGCTGTCTCGACGATACTCTCCTCAGCTCGATCACATACCCGCTCAATCTCTAAAGAACTAGTCTGTGATATTATAATTATTATCAGTTCTGAAAATCATTAGAAACAGATGATAATTCTCTTTATAAGATGAAGTTCCAATGCTACCTTAATTCCACCAAGATTCATGGTATCATCGGCTCTTCCCTGAACCACATAATAGCCCCCGATTGTTCTCTTTATTATGTCCCCGTGTCTCCTCAATCGCTGGAAGGATTTCAAAGATGTCACAAATCATGGATTCAGAGAAATAAAATAAAATAAAGATCAACATACCAATCCTTTGTACATGGGCATTCCATTGAAGTACACCTCTTCATGATCAGCATTAAGTAAACGATCGGTTGCACCCATATAAATCGGAAATAAACCTACTTCCCCAGCACAAGCTTGATCATTCGGCTGTCGAAAAGCATTGAGTTTGAATAATAGGCTCGTAGTAAGAAGGAAGAATGTCAATTAATAGAAGGAAGTAACTTACATAGGGATTCTTATCATCATCAAGAATAACAAATCCCGTCGTCATAGATGCAGAACTGAACATACCAAAAGCTTGCGGTTGGAGAAGACTTCCTTGGATGTAAGATGAAGCAAGCTCGGTTCCTCCACAACATTCAATAATCGGTTTATAGTAGGCTCTTGATGAAAGCCAAAGGTCATCATCAATATTGGAAGCTTCTCCGGTTGAAGCAAATGACCTGCAAACCGAGAATCAAGACTGATTCATAACAGACAAAAGAATAAAAATCATTCAAGGTTCAAATGGAGGAATTACTTTATCTTAGTCCAGTCTAATCCTTCCATACACTTAGTACTCTTCCAACCCTTCACTAAACTGGGAACTGTGCCCAATTTATTCACTCCTGCATCCTGAGTGTATTCGATAAAGAACATTAACATAATTGTTGTCATGTTGATGCCCGAAATAGGATCAAAATTCAAAACAGAGACTAACTTGTACAAATTTCCCAAAGTTTCTTCCAAGAGGAGAACCATTATATAATGCGAGAGTGGCTCCGGATAAAAAGCAAGAATAGAGTAGAATTGGTCCCATAACCCATCCTAGATTAGTAGGCCAGCAAACTATATCACCTACTTGAGAATCCATATGTGCCCACGAATCAGCCGCACACCTAATAGGAGAAACATGTGTCCAAGGAACTGCTTTCGGATCCCCTGATGAATGGGAAGCAACAAGAAACGATTGGAACAAAAAAATATATTATTGAGAAAAATTAGTGGTAAAACCGAAAAAAATACAAAAAGTATTTTCACCTGTGGTTCCAGATGAGAAGAGTATATTAGTGATGGAATCAATAGATTGGTACACAGGAGAAAAATAGTTTGATCTGCTCAAAAGTAACTGTAAGAAACAAATTATAAGAGTAATTAAAATGAAAGCATAACAATACATGCATCACCTAGGAAGGTGATTGACAGTTGAAAGAAAATCCTTCCATGGTAAATCATGTTCTCTTAAAGAAATCCCAATATCTCCCCCAATGGCGGGAATCACAATAGCCTTATGTGGAGCTGCTTCAACAACTTTGCTGCAAGTAAAATCACCTTTAATGAAAATCGGATGAGAAAACCTGAAAATATAATAATCCGGAAATGTTTTTCAACCTGTATAAAGGAAACTTCCTTCCACCTCTTACAATGAAATCCTGCAATTTCGAGAGTTAACTACTCTTCAATACAACAGCACCTTACATAATAAATGCACGTTACAATAACAAAGATAGAAGTAATTTTAGTACAGGCTGGTTTTCATATAAATAGTTCATCCACCATACAAGTTTCTCTATCTGTCCTCCTTAAACAACAAAACACGAAACAAAACTCATTGTCTAAGATTGTTTAGGAGCTCCAAAACGTCCCTAATGCAGAAGTTGTGTCAATGGAAGTAAGGATGCTAATCAATTGACAAAAAACTGTGGTGAAACATCCACATCATCCAAATGAAGTTTAGTACAAGTCGTGACAGTAGATGTCAAGAGTTAATCAATTGATAAAAAACATCAAACAAAAGCAAGAACCAAGTCAATTTGGATTTTATACAACTATGAGTCTATGACCATATCAGGCTTTGATTCAATGATGCTAGAGACCATCTTTGTGAGTTTGGGAAACCAACATGAATGGTCCACGTCATATTTTCCTGAATTACCTTTGCACTCAACTTATCAATCATGTCATAATTATCCACTAACAACATAATGATCTATTGTCAACTTTCAAAAGAAACACAAGTCACCTGAGTAAAGATGACCTTTGCTTTTGATACCCTTAAACGAGTAGCAATTTCCTTTGCTACAAAACTGTCAGCAATTGATACAACGACCATTCCTGCTAACACAATTGCCAAGTAAATAATGACTGCCGTGACTGTCATGGGCATATCAATTGCAATCGCATCGCCCTTCGAGAACATTGCATCCAATGCATTAGCTACCAGCCTGTGAGTTACATAAATTTCATAAAACATTCTAAAACTAAAAAGTTTACAAGTATAGATTGGCATATATACATCACTTGTTCCCGAAGTTCTTTCAATGTCATACGATTGACAGGTGAATCATCACAGCCTTCGTCGCGCCACACAATGATGGGAGAATCATCCCGTTTTCTAGGATGATTAGATGGTAATAGACAACACTCTGCAATATTCATTATGGCATCAGGAAACCAAGTTCCATTTTGACTTGATGTGTCAAGAATGCATCTAGGTTCTTTATGAAATACAATTGATAGCTCTTTCAGTACAAACGACCAGTAAGCCTGAAACATTTCAGAATTGAAAAACTTGAATGAGTGAGTACAGACTACAGACAGACTCAGTACTGTTCTACAAGAATGAGACTGACTTGCCTCAGCATTTTGAACAGAGAATTCTTGGAAGAGACGAAAACTTGTCAAGGGGTTTCTGTATGATCCGCCCAATACTCTTGGACCATAAGTTTCCATGATACGACCCAAATTTGTCATCTCAGCTTCATATCTACGAAACAGAATATAACAAGTTTGCAGACTGAAGAGTAGCTTTTCAATCAAAATTACAAATGACTGCGAGAAAGGAGAAAGGGTTTACAATGAAGGAAACCAATAGAGAGGAGGTCCAGAAGAAGACTCGTCGTAATTGGAGTAGACAGCATAATAGACGAGCTGATGTAAAGAATGAGGGAAAGATGGGCGAAGCAAGCGCCGATCAGTGATTTCGCGCCACACATCTCTCGGATCAGAGCCAAACCCTAGTCGAGAAATTACGTCATCTAGGGAAGCCTTCAAAGCTCTCGCCTCCTCTGCCGGTAAGCCTGCTCCCACTAAATCCTCCAATTTCACTTCGCGAATGCCCCGTTCCATCACTCTCTTATCTCTTTCTGCACTGAGAACTGAGTCACACACACACACACACACATATATATATATATTATATATAGAGAGAGAGAGGGACGGAGGGTTAGGTGAGCACGCCTGTACCGTTGTACAATTGGTCATATTATTCAAATCCCATCAGCTAGTTAGATACCCATCAATCTCAAATTAAGTCACGTTTCAATAAGAATAAAAAAGGACAAATCTTCAAGTTCTTGATCTACTGATGAAATGTTACTGTTAATGATTCTTATTGCTGTAACCTTCTTCCTGATCATGGGCGATTCTTAAATTTCAATTTACCAGTTTAGTTTCTTTAGAATCTGAATTGATATATTTGTTCAGTTGTTGTCTGGCTGTGTTGTACAGTAGATTGCATGAATTTAACCTAAAAGTGACATATTTGTTTGTACAAGATGATAATAATAAGGTTGGTTGGTTGGTTGGTTCAGGCCAGAAGCCAGAAATTCTTATGACGCTTGGTAGTGATGAGATATCCTCCTCCTTCTCCGCCATGTTTTCTACTATTACTAGTTTTCTTCTTCCTTACGGCAATAGCCAAGCAATTAGCATTCTGAATGCAATACTCCACCACTCGTCCTCTTCTTGATCTAGTAGTTCTCCTCTTGACCACCGACCAAATCTTCCTAAACCGGCTAGCCATGGTCTGCATTCGTTGTCCCAATACCAGAAGAGACGCTTTCTGATACTTCACTTCTTCCACTATGCTTTTCCCCTTGTCGTCCCCTTCCACTATCATTATCTCAACATCAACCTACAAACAAACAAACAAACAACCACCCCGTGTTTTCTTAATTGAAAATAAGTTTGCTAGCTTTTGCCGCCTAATTAGTAATTACCTCTGGTTTTCTAATTTGACATTTTTGTTTCATAGAACAGAGAAGCTGATACGCCCTTTGTCTCTTGGATTCTGTTGCAGACGATTTGACGACGTGAAGGAGGAGGAGAGTGTCTCCTGCCTGAACAGTGTGAGAAAAAACCCATTGAAGGGCGCCGTTAGCATCCAGAGATGGATCAACGACAAGCACGACCTTGTTATTTCCTCCATCTTCTTGCTGCTTCAATTTGCATCCATTATTAAAGTCCATTACCCCGCTTCCATTACTACTACTACTACTACTATTACCGTTGGAAAACTCGTCTGCAAAAACTGAATTTTGAGTTAGCCTGTATTGCTGCTGCTTCTTGGGAGGAGGTGTGCGGGCCCTGACGTTATTGCCACTGGCGCCGGTGCAGAGCCCCGGCAACCACCTCAATTGCCCCTTCTTCTTCATCATTGATTGAGTCAAATTGGGTATATGTTCTTGTTTTGGGATTCAGGGTATATGTTCTTGTTAGTTTAACCTTATAAGCTATATATATATATATATATGATGATGATGATGGGGTCTGAAGTCTGAATCTGATGAGTGATAAATTAAGTCAAAATTTCAAAGAGAGATGGAATGATTCGATTGTTGGGTTGGGCATATGTTGACTTGATTAGTCTGGGTTCATAGAAGGCGTCAAGAAAAATCAGAATGTTTGTTTGTTTGTTTGTTTGTTTGTTTCTATTTGTTATTTTTTTTCTATGTAGTGGGGGCCTCATTTTGAACTAACATGTCTACCATGAAGAAGATCGAGCTTAGCTGCAATATTAATTAATGGGGACCCTTCATTTTCTGCTTTCTTTATAAACACAACCCATACTGTTGACTTTGTTAATATAATATATATATATATATATTATATCACTCTTTCATTTCAATTTTAACTCTTTATTTAAAGTCTAATCAGGTTAATTTTCTAAATATAAAAATAAATTATAAACACTTAGAGCTTGATTGAGGTTTTTTTTTTTTTTTTTTTTTTTTTTTTTTTTTATAGTTTGTCATGTATTAATATTTAATGAAAAAACTTTATTTAAAAAAACAAATTAGTGTATTGAGTTTTAAATGAATTAATTTGATTGATAAAAAAAATACAAAAATAAATGATAAGTTATTTAAATAACTAAGTAATTATAAAATTAAGAGTTTATTTGATTAGAATTATTTAAATAATCCAATCTAATTAAATCTAATTTAATATTTCTAGTTTTCGGAGGTGTACATACACAAAATTGAGAAATTGATGATTCATACATAAATAATAAATAAATATAATGAATCGTGGTGGCCTGTAAATAATGGGTTGAATTGATTTAAGCAATGAACACGCGTCGTCAATGGAGGACGGGTTTGGGTGGGGCTAGCCGCCTATTCATCGTAGGCAGAGACATACATTATTTAGGGTCCGTTTCTTTGATAATCCACGATTTTTTCTTCTTGCTTTCAAACAGCCAAAAGATCTTGTTTGTATCTTTCTTATTGTAATTGCCGGCCTTGTAGAATATATTTTTTAAAATATTTCTTTTAGGGGCCGGAATGGATGTACATATGCACAGTCAGCCGTCTAGCTCGCCTTACCCAGAACCGATGCTTGCGACAAGTGAATCAAATCACATTTTTTTTTTTATGGTGGTGTTACTGTCCTTCCTTCAAAATTTTATTTCTAACTAATATTTATCTCTTTTTAATTCATCTTGGTCTCAATAGTGATGAGATGATGTATAATGTAACAAATGATCCGTGATTTGTGTAACACCACTCACAAACATAAGATTTTTTCCATCATCCATCTTATTTGAAGATAATTTCAAATGGTAATACACCCACTTTTAGGTATTGGTCCATTTCAAAGTATTTTAATATATAGATTAACTAATTAAAGATCAAATTATTTTTTTTTATTAAGATTTTAAATAGCTAACTAAAAATATAATAGTTACAAGGTAAATCAAATTTCTTCCTAGATGAGATTATCATTGAAATTACAATTGTTCTATTAAAGCTAAATTAATTTATTTTCTTTTGTGTAAGTTTCATAAATTATTATTTTAGTCAATTAAATTCACCAGATTATTTGAACATTTGATATTATTTATTTGTGGACATTTTGTTTTGGTGTTGTGTTTTTAATAATTATTTATCATTTTGTTTTAACTTTTAAAAACAAAATAAAAAAGGGCAGTGAATTTTTCTTCTACAAAAATTTTAATTTATACCTAAAAAATAAAATATAAATTCATGTAGTTTGGCACAACTCCATGTTCTTTGATTGTCCACACACTCTAGTTATCTCTTTATCTGTAGCCACAAAAACTCAATATACATGTTAGAATTTTATTTTTAAATGCTGTATCAATAGTGATTGTATTTTTAATAATACAAATACTATTATGCCAAATTTAGAATACATATTATATAAGCTTTGTAATAACTCGACAATCAAAATAAATTAAATGATTCCTTTTTAATATATATTTTCTTTTAAAAAAAGTTATATTATGTTGTTTTAAAAATAAAAATAAAAATTTGATTTAAAGAATTTTAGCTTATAATGACTTTATTTTTCTACAACAAAAACTTGAATTGGTAGTAGTGGTCAATTCGGTTAGATTTGAGAAATATAAATGATGATAATAATGTTGATTTTATTAAATAATTAAAGTATAAGTTTAAAATAGAAAATGTTAATTATGCATTTTAATTGTTAAATGTTGTATTAATAAAGTTTTTCTATGTACACCAAGTTTGAATTAAAAATACTATTATTTGTAATTCAAATAACTTTTGTTAGGCTATATATATATATATGATTATCAAATGATATAAGAAACATTGTTTAAACTAAAAATATTAGCTCGACATATGGTTATAGAATATTAAAAGGATTAAAATACACAACATGAATTCATTCATATGAAAAAAAAAGAAAAACAAATGGTTTACAACATGAGTAAGGAAATACATTATAAAATTTCAATATTGAACAATTTCTTTAACTTAGTTTAAGAGACGAGAGAAAGATTTATAAGAAAACAAATGTTACTCATTTAAAACATCTTAAAATAGAAGTGAAATTCATATACATGGCGTTAAGCTAATTTCCTATATTAAAATGAACTTCCTCCTCAAGATATAAGTTCAATTTAAAAATCTGTTTGAAAACACATAGAATTGAAGTTAAAGTTAGAGTTGGAATTGGAATTGAATTTAAACGAACAAATATTATTAATTAAATAATTAAAAAAATATATATTTCAGAGCATTAATTATTCTAAATTAATATATCTAAATAAGATATTTTAAAAATAAAATTTTAAATAACTTTTTGCTTTCTAAATTGGGCCACGTATATAAAATTTTAAGACAAAATTTCATTTTTTTATAAAACGTCGGTTCCGCTTCTTCATATGAAGTATGACTAATTCCCGCGAATTAAACACATAGCCGACAAACACAGTTAATTAATCGCAGAACTTGTCACAGGATTTAAAAGCCTGTTTGAAAACACCTAAAACTGGAGTTAGAGTTAGAGTGAAATTGAGTTTGAACCGACAAATATTATTAATTAAATAATTAAAATATATTTTAAAATATGATTTCATTATCTAAATCAATATCTAAATAAGATATTTTAAAAATAAATTTTATAAATAACTTTTTGCTTTCTAAATTCGGCCACCTATATAAAATTTCAAGACATTCTCCAATGAAATAATCTGATGGGTTCGAATTTAGGACTTCAGGAAGCTAGAGATATCCCGTTTTTATTGCTGCTAAATTGCTAGGCTAGAAGAGATGATATATTTTCATATTTTAGAGTCTATATAATGATGACCCACCTCTGGAAAAGATTATTAGAAGAATCGAAATAAACATTTGATTTCTTATACAATACAAATACAAGATTAATTTAATAAATAAGAAGATAAGATTTAATGAAAATATGTGATTGATAATTACATAAATAGTTTCACAGAAATTAGAACTACTCAATCTAACTAGCATAGTCCACTTTAAACAATTAATAATGTATCTATAGAATGAATTGATTCTACCCTTGTATAGACAATTACCACAATAAATTAATTTATGAACATTATTTCTAAATTGGCTAATTAAACATGTCCATTAATTGAGCATTCAATCTAAATAAAACTTTCTGGCAGACTAATTATATTTCAACAGTAAAAGTTGACTATTAATACCTTCCTGACTAAATATAATAATTATTCAGTTTCGCCATCTTGTCCTAATAAATGGAGTTTGAATTGTAACCAATTTTCAATTTCCATCTTTGACAAGGAAATTAAACCCCAAATTAAATTCCAGTTCATAATTTGTTTTTAATTACTTGGTCAATGTTGAGAATGTACTACAGAAAATATTCTAGAAGGTAAACTACAATTTTCAGGATCTTCCATAATGACAGGAAGTTGTTTAAATATATATTTTAATTAAAGTTTTTGTATTACAAAATGTTGTTAATTTTTTATTTTTATGTAAGAAGAAAAAGTTGAGTTGTGTAAGGAGAAAAAGTTGAGTTGCTACCTTTTTTTTTCTTTTTTTTTTTTAGAATTCCAATGATGTTTCAGTTGATTATGGTATTGTTACCATTTAGTTGCGACCTTTGCTATTAATATAAATTTTATGCTTTCAAACCAAATAAAAGAAGCAAATGTTTATATTATTGAGAAATGAAAAAGTAAAAATAAACCACCTAAATAGGATTGAGAAACAAAAATTAAAGCAAATTATTCTTTTAACAAATAAACTAGTACAACCTTAAATTCAATCGTTATGAAATTCACTTAAACTTAAACAATATTTGTAATGAGAATCGAATTTCAAATTTTTAAGTGAAGTATTACAATTTAAACTTATAATAAAATAGTTCAAATATATATATTAGATCAAACAACTTCAGTTTATTACATTGGGCACTTTAATTTATTACATTGGGAAGACAGACATGCATGCAATATTTGAATTAAAGTATACATGATAAATTACACATATCTATATTATACTATATAATTAGAATCAGAATCAGAATCCATAAGATTGATGATGATCAATGTGGCTGATCATCCAAGGGGGCAAGACTGTGTTTGGCTTTTGCCTTTGAAGAACAACCACTTCACTTTCTTTTCCCTTCACCTCCTTTTCTTTAACCTGCACCAATAGTAACAAATTATTAATATTGAAATCATCTTCGTCACAATGATATGATCTACCTATATATATAATCAGAGCCGAACTTTGGTAAGCTCATCAAGCTCATGTACTACGACGACAGCCTAACCTAGGGCCGTTAGCCCATCTCTTATAGTAAAAAATATTAATGAAGTGTATATAGAACCTTAAGCCAAGGACAAATACTCTTATTGGTCAAATTCAATATATTTTTTTTTTCTAATTTTATTATCTAACAAACTTCACTCATTTATAGACAAAAAAAAAAAAAACAAACAAAAAAAACACTATTTTATATGTACTACAGTGAAAAAAAACTTACCAAATGTTAATGTGGGATAATTGTTAAGTGGGATAATTGTTAAGTGAGATAATTAAACAAAAATTGAGTATAACTAGGACAACCCAAATAAGTGCCCGGCCTATATATACAATCTATTATTATATGTAAGAGAATCTTAACTTCAGTATAATATTCTTCACAAGACATCATGCTTAAAGAGTATATATAACTACTTTTAATTAATAAAATAATTAAAAAAATATATTAATTAACTTAGTTTAAGTCTAGTTTTATATGAACATGGATGAAAAGATAGGTGAAAAATGTGTTAATTTCATATATTTTTTGAATTTTATAAAGATACTACAATCCAAAGAATTTGGACATATTTAATCTGAGTTAGTATGAACAATCGAATTAATATGAACAATCGAATTAAGAATTGATATGGTAGTAGAATTATAATTTTAAATTTACGCGATTTTGAAAAAATTATAAAATTGTAATTTAATTTTAATTCTTATATTTAAAACAAATATAATAAAAAAATATTTTAAATATATATTATTTATATTATTAAAATACTGGTTTAACACAATCTATTATTATTAGAGTAGCATAATTAGTTTCAAACTTTTTGCTAGGATTCAATTTTCAGTAAAATATATCGGTGAGACAGGTTAACTTTTTAAATTAAAAAATATTGATAAGCATATTAACGGTGTTGTATTGATAAAATAATAAAATATTTTGTTTGGAAGAAATATAAAAAAATATTAAAATTAAATTCCGAGTTAAAA